>NC_091670.1:39050333-39350916 GCF_042453785.1 Malus domestica | reverse complement strand
TAAACCAATTATGTTAAAGTTGAGGGACCATTTTTACAATTTTCTCAAAACACGAAGGGGAAGGGTCCAATTGTTATTACAGAAAATATAGACACCAAAGTTCTTGTGGAGATGTATATTATTATAATCTTATTTGGATTCAACACCATATACTTCTTTTTTGTTGTTGTTGGAACACCATATAAGGAGAAAGGTCAACTCTTCTAGTCCCTTACGACTATCAACTTTATAAAATCCAATGTTTACCATTTCAAATTTGAGTTTCTTTTGGTATAAGACTCATTCGATAAACATCCAACCAAAAAAAAAAATTGAAAAATGATATCCAATAAGATACGTGATTTCTCAGATTTATGAAAGACAAAATAGTTGGTTACTTCCAAGTATTTATGACAATTTCTAACAGACACGTGATTTATTTGAGGTTTATTATATAAGTTTAAAATCATAACAAAGTGTTAGGATCATGGACAAATATTTTTACACTCCTTGTTAGCCTTTTGATCCATTTACATATAAGGGTCCTGATTAAAAGCTAAATTGATTTTTATTAAGCTAATAGGTAATGTGGCAATGACATGGAAAAAAAATATAACATTCATTTAAAATATTGATTTAGGGGTTGAATTCGGTGGATATTTTGAAAGATTTATAAGAGTTGTAAATTTGTAGAATTTAATAAAGTTTCGTAAACTCTATGTGAATTTTGGGTGAAATCTGTTGCGTGAGTTGGTTTTAGAATAGGAATGTAAATATTGTGTAAATATTAGAGTCCTTTATTAGGAATGATATTTCTTTTGTCCTATTTTTAGTTTTACCTTGGAGAACAAGGATTGTATGTAATATATTCCCAATTATGCAATACATGAAAAATTAAGCTGTAAAATTCTATTTGGCATCAGAGCCAAGCTGCCGTAACCCTAGAAATTGTAAAACTTTTTTTCCTTCCGCTGTTGTGTTGGTCGAATTGGTTCCTGCGCAGTTGTTGCAAAAATCAATTTAGGCCGTGTATCCTGGTATTGCAGGCTGTGATCCTGTTGCTGCTTCAAAGTAGCCGTGTATTGAGGCGTGTGGATTTTTCCTATTTTATACCGTGATTGGCTGCTGTTGCTGACCAAAACAAAAAGGGATTTTGATGCTGCTTGTTGCATGATTGCAGCATGTAAAGGTATTGACCAAATAATAAAATTAAAAGGGGATTTGCTCAACTCTGGCTGCTTGCTGCCTTGGGCAGTGGGTGATAACCTTTCGTACGACAATTACGTGGTCTTCTTTTTCCCCGTGGCCGTGTGCTCGTTTGTATTTCCGTGAGTGGTGTTTCAGAAGCTGTAATCAAGCCTCAGAAGCAGTAATCATCGTGCCTTCTTGCTACAATTATCGTGTATTGGGTTTCTGCTGCTTGTTTTTTCTTGCAGCGTGTGGTTCTATAATTGGTGTGGTGTTGTGATTACTGTGTATTACTATCTCATGAGTTATTACAATGGTGAATACGGGTTGGATTCTAGACTCGGGTGCAACCGATCATATGACTTTTGATAAGAATTTATTTACTAGTATGACAACTAGTTCACGAAAGTGTATTGCAACTGCTACCGGAACAACAACATCGGTTTTGGGGGCCGGCACTGTGAACCTCACGCCAGTCCTTTCCCTTCATCACTGCCTGCTTGTTCCTTCGTTGTCTCATAATTTGTTATCTATTCCTCAAGTTACTGAGCAATTAGATTGTGTTGTACTTATGTATCCACTGTTTTGTTTGCTTCAGGATATTCAGACCAAGGAGATAATTGGGCGTGGCACTAAGAGAGAAGGGTTATATTATGTGGATGATGTCGTTCCTGGCAGAGCTAATGCAGTTCGAGCATCCCGTACCAATAATTTACATGAAGTTTGGTTATTGCATCGTCGGTTAGGACATGCTTCGTTTGGGTATTTGAGGCGTATGTTGCCTAGTTTATTTCATGAAATAAAAGAATCAGACTTACATTGTGAGGTATGTATTCTCGCGAAGAGTCATCGCGTTTCGTTTCCTCCTAGTATGAATAAAAGATTGTTTCCTTTTGAACTTGTGCACTCTGATGTTTGGGGTCCCTCTCCTGTTAGTACTTTGTCTGGAATTAAATGGTTTGTTACCTTCGTTGATGATTGCACTCGTATGACTTGGATTTATGTGATGAAGAATAAAAGTGATGTGGGTATGGTGTTTCGATCATTCTCTCAAATGGTTGCAACACAATATTCCTCTGTTATTAAGGTTCTCCGCTCTGATAATGGAGGTGAGTATATTGGTTCCGAGTTGTCCGGCTTTCTTCGGGATCAAGGAATTCTACATGAGACTACTTGCCCTCATACCCCACAACAAAATGGCGTTGCTGAAAGAAAGAACCGTCATATCCTGGAAACTGCTCGTGCCTTGCTCATTGGTGCATCTGTACCTAAACGGTTCTGGCCTGAAGCTGTCACCTATGTCGTGTATGTGATTAACCGTATGCCATCCCGGGTTATGGATTTTCGTACACCTCTCCAAGTATTGACAGAATTTGTTCCAGTAATATCAACTAATACTCTTTCTCCTCGTGTATTTGGGTGTGTAGCCTATGTTCATATTCACAAGATTCATCGTAGTAAGCTCGATCCATGTGCTCACCGGTGTGTTTTTCTGGGCTTTGCTCCTCAACAGAAAGGGTATAAATGCTACCACCCTAAAACTCGTCATATGTATGTAACTATGGATGTTACCTTTTCTGAGTCTGAGGTCTTTTATGCTTCGACAAAAACAGTTGTGAAAGCTCTCAGCAAGAAACTGCCGAGAATGGAGATAGTGACTCTTGGCAGTACACTGCCGAGAATGTGAGTATCATTCAGCCAGGTAGCACCGAACCAGCTGAGTCTTCTCAACAACATATTGCCGAGTGCGATGTAGAGTGTCAGCAGGGAGTTGCCGAAATAGTTTCACCGCTCCAGCAACCATTAGCTACCGAACCCGCAACCCCCTCTCTCTCAAGCTCAATAGTGCCACCCAATATGTCTTCTCTGAATATTTCTGAGGTAAGTACTACTGATGCTCATGTAACTAATCCAGATAATGTTATGAGTACATATAAGTTGCCGCCAAGGAAAAATCGTGGTGTTCCTCCTAACCGGTTTTCTCCTGAAGGAAAAGTGAAGTATCCAATAGCTAATTATATGTCATGCTCAAACCTTGCACCAGAACGTCAAGCCTGGGTAAACAATGTGGAAGCAATCCAAGCACCAACCCGAGTTGAGGAGGCCTTGAAGGATCCTAAATAGGCTGCTGCGATGGATGAGGAAATGATGGCACTACATAAGAATGATACATGGGAGGTAACTGAGCTACCTAAAGGAAAGAAACCAGTTGGGTGTAGATGGGTCTTTACGATCAAATACAAGGCAGACGGATCGGTAGACAGGTATAAAGCAAGGTTAGTAGCAAAAGGCTATACTCAAACTTATGGTGTTGATTATCAGGAGACATTTTCTCCAGTAGCGAAGATGAATACAGTACGAGTTCTGATTTCTTTAGCTGCAAATTTGAATTGGCCACTAAAACAGTTTGATGTGAAAAATGCTTTTCTTCATGGGCACTTGGAAGAAGAGGTATATATGGATTTTCCTCCGGGGTACGATGCCGGAGGGAAAACCGGAGTATGTAGGTTGCGAAAGTCACTTTATGGACTTAAGCAATTGCCTCGTGCGTGGTTTGGTAGATTTACCCAAGTTATGAGACGAATTGGGTATTATCAAAGTCACTCGGATCATACATTATTTGTGAAACGGGGAAGTGGTAAAGTGACAGCCTTAATTATTTATGTGGATGACATGATAATAACAGGTGATGATTCGGAAGAGATGATGAAGCTAGAACAAAACCTTGCCGCCGAGTTTGAGATGAAGAATTTGGGAGATTTGAAATATTTTCTTGGCATGGAAATTGCTCGGTCATCTAGATGTATTTTCTTGTCTCAGCGTAAATATGTTCTTGATTTGTTAAAGGAAACAGGTATGCTTGGGTGTAAACCTGTGGATACGCCTATTGTGGACAAACATCACTTAGGGATTTATCCGGATCAAGAACCAGTGGATAAAGGCAGATATCAGAGATTGGTAGGAAGACTAATTTATTTAGCTCATACCCGTCCAGATATAGCCTATGCAGTAAGTGTGGTGAGTCAGTTTATGCACTAGCCAAGTGTGGATCATATGGCTGCTGTTATGCGTATCTTGGCGTATTTAAAGTCCGCCCCAGGGAAAGGAATCTTGTATAGAAATTCTGGTCATCTAAAAATTGAGGGGTTCACTGATGCTGATTGGGCCGGTGATGTGACTGATAGGCGTTCTACTTCTGGATATTTTACATTCGTTGGTGGAAATTTGGTTACTTGGAGAAGTAAGAAACAGAATGTGGTGTCTAGGTCTTCTGCAGAGGCCGAATTCAGAGGTATGGCACATGGAGTGTGTGAAGTTCTTTGGTTACGTAAGTTGCTTTGGGGTCTTGGTTTCAAACCAAAGGAGGCTATAAAGTTGTATTGTGACAATAAGTCGGCACGAGAAATTGCAGAAAACCCGATACAACATGACAGAACAAAGCATGTGGAGGTTGATCGACATTTCATTAAGGAAAAGCTCGAGAAGAAGATTGTGTCAGTACCATTTGTGAACTCAGAAGAACAGCTTGCCGATATTCTCACTCATGCCGTGTGTAGAAGAGTTTTTGGTGACTCTCTTGTCAAGTTGGGCATGTGTGACATCTATGCTCCAACTTGAGGGGGAGTGTTGCGTGAGTTGGTTTTAGAATAGGAATGTAAATATTGTGTAAATATTAGAGTCCTTTGTTAGGAAGGATATTTCTTTTGTCCTATTTTTAGTTTTACCTTGGAGAACAAGGATTGTATGTAATATATTCCCAATTATGCAATACATGAAAAATTAAGCCGTAAAATTCTATTTAGAAATTTTAGGGGAAAGATGCCTGATTTTCTAATGACAAAGTGAAACAAGGTGTAGAATTCAAAGTTGGTTACCAGAAGTTTTTCAAACAAAAAAAAAAATCTAACCCCTCTCGTTTCACGTCAATTTCCGGATTAATTATTTACATGAAACCTTCAAATCACATCAGAAGGGTTGGGGGTGGGTCCGGATTAATTATTTACATGAAACCTTCGAATCATATAAGATCAACTCAAATGGTGGGTTAAAAATCAAATTATTCTTCAAAATCCCCCCCCCCAAACCCACTCCAACTCAAAGGGAAAATTTGGGCTAAATGCTAAATACTAAACCAAGGCCAAATTTCTTTCGAAATTTAGCCCAGAAATCGGAATTTAAATTTTTCAATATTTATCGGAATTTAAATTTTTTTAGATTAAAATGTTCATAAAATTAATTTACGATAGTCTACATATGTATTATTATTTTTTAAATTTAATTTAACAAAAAAAAAACCTAAATTCATTCTTTAATAATCTTGGGCTAAAATTTTAAGTTAGAACTGTTGGAGCAGAAAAACTGTTTCTAGACTAAAAGCTAAATTTTTCGGGTTAAAATATTTGGCTTTTAGCCCAACCATTGGAGATGGTTTAAGAAGGGTTTAGGAGGGGGGGGGGGGGTAGGGGGCCGAGGGCGGGGGAGAGAATCATTCATTTTGTAGGGATTTCTATATTCTAGAAGTTCATCGTACATCGTACGGTCAGTTTTCGTTAAATACTATTTGTGTTTAATTTTAAACAAAAAAATCAAATAATTTCTAATCATACGATATACGATAAATGGTTAAGATGTGAAGATTTTTAAGATTCTCACAAAATTGATTCGGATAGAATCCAATTCCGGCCGGGAGCATGTAAGAACAGTCCCATCAAGGTGACTGTTCTCTTCAGTCTCCACTCTTCACCCACTCGTGGGGGCATGTACATGCAGATTACTGCACGGGTAGATCATGGTCTGATTAACATCAACCAATATTAACCTTGTACAGTATCCTTCAACAACCATCCCTCCCAGAAACCCTGGATGCAAAGCAACTGATGATCAAATATTTCATGATTTCTTCTTCCTTCTTCCACCACCATTCTTTAAAATCCCATTCCACCCCCTCCTGTGTAGTAAGTGTCGATCTTCTTCCACATCATACGTGATAGTTCATGCAAAAAATAAGTACAAGTGACTAGTGTATGTGACGGGGTAAGTCTAGCCTCATGTAGCTATATCCTATAGGGGGAAGGAATTTTGCCAGACCTGCAGGTCTTTGATATATCTAATCGAAACATATCACTCAATCAAATCCAAGTAATAACACTAGCTACATATACTGTTGACCTCTAAGATTGCAAATTTGCACGTAACAAATCTGCACCACTAAAAAATAGTTGACCTAGAGGCTAGAGCTAGCTCTCCTTAATTCAGAAGCATCTTCGCTAGATCTTTCAATCACATTCGTTTATCTAATACTGTGCAATCATAAATTATTGTAAATTTTTTTATTTAAAATTTAATATAAACAGTACCTGACAAAAATTTGCCGCACGATGAACGGATATGATTGGAGGATCCCCAGGATCCTCACAAAGAAGAGAAATTTTTCATTGTAACAGAAAGTACATTACTTGTTTTTATGCAAGTGGTGAGAAATTTTATTTTTTAAGTTATTAACTTTTTAACACATATATTTCACCATTTATATAGTGATATGAGGTGTACTATCTTATGTACCGATCACATTGAAAATTTTATCCACAAAAAATATCCGACGAGATCCTCTCTCCTACTTAATTACAATCTGCCTTGCCTTCTCTTGATGTGGGTAGGATTTTCTCCCCTCCTAGTCTCCCTCACCTTCTCTTCCCTTCTATTTGAATAGTTATGATTAAGTCACGTCAACGTTTTGTGTTAATTTTTTAATAATCAAAAGATGACAAAAAGTAATTTGTCAAAGAAGGGGAGAAAAGGAGATAAGAATAGGAGGTGAGAGACTGATGATCATCGACTGCAAAGCATGCACATACAGAATGCATGTGGAAGAAATTAAACACACAGCTGTGGGTAGTGCCGGGTGTTTGTCAAACATTAATACTTTTCAGTTTCTGCTCAGGCCCTATGATTCTGATTAATATGGATTGTCGAAGCAAGATGTGTACATATATGTTTTTTAAATGGTGATGATCTATCGTATCCAAGTATTGCCAAAACTGAAAGGTACCCTGCTCACTTTCTATATGTACGGATCCATTAAAAAGTCCTAATCTCATTATGCTGTGTATATTCATTCATACATAAATATACACATGTATACATATGATCTACGCATACATATAGCGCACCGGATCAAGAACTTGGCAGCATATATAGGTGTATGAATGTTAGGGTAAATGATAAAAAACTACCTCAACTATTGGTCTTACGACACTATCATACCTCATCTTTTAAAATTGACAATGTCACACCTCATCTTTAGAATTTGGTCCAATGTTATACATTCGGTTAGCTTGGCCGTGAATTTCTCAGTTAAATGCTAATGTGACTTGATTAAGAGCTCACTTTCTATTAAAAAATTAATATAATAATTTACCCTTAAAAAAAAAAACTCAAACACCCATCTTCTCCGACCCCTTCCCCTTTCCTGCGGACAAGGATTGTCTACCCTCCACTTCCGGTGTCCTCCCTGTGCCCTCCTGTTTTGTGTGGTCACAGTTAAGTCACGTCAACATCTTATATTATTTTTTTATAGATATAATAAGACAAAAATGAATAGTAATATAAAATGTTGACGTTGTTTAACCATGACCACACAAACAGGAGGGCACGGAGAGGGCACTGGAAGTGGAGGACAGACAATCCTTGTCCCTTCCCTGCAACCCAAATCCAAAACCCATATCTCTTATCCTTCCCCTTCCCTGCAACCCTCGACCCCTTCCCCACCCACCCCAACATCTCCCCTCCCCCCAGACCCATCTCTCCCCGCCCTCCTCGCAACATAGACCCGCCAACCTGGTCCGAAAGCCCGCACTCACAATCTTGCTTCCCAACAAAATTGAGTGGATCTAGTTCGCCAACTCAGACCAGGCCACTGTGAAGCCGGCGGTGGTTCAGAAAGTGAGTTCGAACGAAGAGAAGAAGAAGCACTACCGAGGGGCCCAACAAAGACCGTGGGACAAGTACGCGGCGGAGATTAGGGATCAGAACTGCAGAGGCTCCAGGGTCTGGCTGGGGACCTTCGACACGACGATTGAAGCAGCCAAGACTTACGATCGAGCAGCGTTCAAGCTCCAGGGCGCCAAAGCGATCCTTAACTTCCCGCTTGAAGCTGGGAAAGCCGAGCCGGTCGTGTCCGTGGAGAGAAAACGACATCATAAGGAATATAGAGACGAATGAGAGAGGAACAGGAGGACAGTGAGGTTGCAGGAAGGGCGGGGGGATGTGGGTCTGGGGGGAGATGTTGGCGTGGGTGGGGAAGGGGAAGGAGAAGGGATCTGGGTTTTGGATTTGGGTTTTAGGGAAGAGGACGGGGTCGGGGAAGATGGGTGTTTGAGTTTATTTTTTTATTTTTTTATTTTAAGGGTAAATTATTATTTTTAATATTGTATTAAATTTTTAATAGAAAGTGGGCCCCAAATCAAGCCACGTCAACATTTAACTGAGAAATTCATGGCCAAGCTAACAGAAGGTATAACATTGGACCAAATTTTAAAGATGAGGTATGACATTGTCAATTTTAAAAGATGAGGTATGATAGTGTCATGAGACCAATAGTTAAGGTAGTTTTTTGTCATTTTTCTTAGGAAGCCCTAAGTTTCTTCTCATAGTAAGTACGCATGCCCTAAGTTTTTCATGAACAAAAGATGACACATGGACATGGAATTAACGGTGCATATACTGGATGGTTAAAGAATATCAATGTGGTAAGAAAGGTGCGCTCGAGCGAGCAAATTTTTGTGTGTATCAAAAACATGATCACATAGTGTTATTATTCTAAATTTATATTTATTATTATATATAAATGTGTAATAGGTTAAATATGTAACACTACTAGAGCATATCAATAAAAATATATAAATTTAAGTGATATATTTTGAGTAGGACATGACAGAGTTCGGGGTTCATCAAAAACTTCCATTGAGTGCGCCTACAGCAAGGCCATATTTGACCCTATGATAACCTAGCTAGCTAGATATACTAGTTCATTCAATTCATTACTAATTTATATACTTTTGGTCTGCACAATTGGTTGCAATTCCTACTAATTTAATTTATGATCAACTTTTTTCTTCTAAATATCATACATCTCTCAGTTTACAATTTTGGCAAAGCAATACATATGACCACGGTTCTCTTTAGCCAGATATTGTTTGACGGTTGATTATGGTAGCGTGGCAGTTAGATCTAAATTTTGGGTGGAAGATGCAGAACAATGTTAAACAATTGAAAAGTATCAGACATCTGGATTCCTTCAACAAAAAGAAACTGAGTCGAAAAGTAGCAGAAAATTGTGAGGATGATATCATCTCACTTGAATTTGAGTTTTCCTGCATGCACATGAGCATGATGTGCAGGTTAAAACTTTCATAGAAAAAACACACCCCACAGGTAAATATATATAATCAACCTTTATATAACCAGAAACAGGTACACTAATGGTACATAAATAGGTCCACAAACTCTGAAATAACCCTAGATCCACAAAACGGAATGAAGCCCTATCTTATAATATTGCAAACCCTAACGCAGATTAAAGAAGACATATATATAGAAAAGACACACAGAACCGAAGCCCGTCTCTTCTAGCTTGCTTCCACCTCTTCTATATCTGCAATCCCAAAAAAACACATTAATGATCATCAACTAGCAAAGCATAGATAAAATAAATATAAACATACACACACATTACAGCGGTATAGCTGGATAGCAACAAATAAAGAAGCAAAACAAATTTAAATCACTTTTTTTAGGCAATAAGATAAAAATGGCGACTCCAAACCAACAAGACTCATAACCTTGCAAGCGTTGGAGGGGATGTCTATCGTATATAACTTTACCTTTACTTTGTAAAGAGATTGTTTTCATAACTTAAACATGTGACATTTCGGTCACAAAAGAGCAACCTTTCAAACAATAAGATAGTCTTAACTAATTCATATAAACTACGAGCAAAATTCGAACTTGAATAAGGAGAAATACAACGCTATAGCTAACTCGCCTAAACCTAAATCTCTACTTTATCACATTGTTTTAATTTGGGAAAATACATAGAAAGGAACCAAATAACATA
Organism: Malus domestica; assembly: GCF_042453785.1. Lineage (NCBI taxonomy): Eukaryota > Viridiplantae > Streptophyta > Magnoliopsida > Rosales > Rosaceae > Malus > Malus domestica. The sequence continues at coordinate 39,340,634 of NC_091670.1, read as the reverse complement.
TTAAGGTTAAAAAAATAACTAGCATAAAGAAGTAAAAAAATAAAGAAAAATTAATTGTGAAATTAGTATACCAGGTAATAGAAAGAGCCATGGTGGAGAGAGTGGAGGGTGAGACCCCACTCATTGGTGAGAACGGGCTGACCGGAGGAGTGAATGAGAACGGCGTCATCCCCGAAAGCCTCACGCACGTTGAAGGGACCCGCACCCACCTCGAATGCGACGTCGTTTATGAATACCGTTGATTTCGCCGGACCTCCCGGAGCCATTGCACCCGCTTCGCCAACACTACCTGTCCAAAACTCCAAACACCACCACATTAAGTCACACAATCACACAGTATGCGACGTCGTTTCATCAGTCCGATCTCATGATTTGAAGGGCGTATGTACGTGAACAGTTCGGTATTGTCCGGGTAGTAATTAGTCCAATCCAAACCCAAACACGTTATAGAACAGACTGGTCAATCAAAACCCATGCACACGTCCATCGTAACCCCAAACGCAAAAACCTAGCAAGCTAAAAGTTTCTTGCCGAACATAAAGACAAAACTACCCTCCCTTCCATACGTAATACATTACAAACATGGCAATCACTTTCATCCCAAAATACAAACCCATCATAAATCAATCCCACTTTGATACATTTTGGTATTATGTATCAATAATATATACATATGTGTGTGTGTGTGTGTGTGTGTAAGTGCTGTAGTCTAGCACTATATTATTGTTTAACGTACATGGAATACCGCTATTAATTCGACAAAAATGGATAAATTGGTTGCAGATTAGAGCATTTCCCTTAAACAAGGACTTAATTTAGACAATTTTCTTATGTGAAGTATTGCATATGGAGATCTAATTAGCAAAACATGAAATTTTCAGTTAGTCTACCTTGAATGTTGTGAAACATGGGGGATGGAACAGCAACAGTAGGATTAGTAGAAGCAGCGACAGCAGTAGTTGGAGATGTCAGGTGCTGCTGATTATCCACATTCTTCATGGCCATGATCTGATCTTCCTGATGGTGATATTCTTTCCTTGATATTCCCCCATGGTTCATGATCTCACTCAGCAGGAGACTAGTGCAAGGTCCAATGTTATTATTATTAGTTTGCTCATGATTTGGAACATGAACCACATTAGCCAGCTCAGATAAGCAAAACCCTTGTGTCAAATTAGGATTAATGTTGCCCTGATGCACCGGAAAAAAGAACGGCGATTCAGGCAAGACCTCGTTGTGGTGAGGATGGTGAGGCTGGAAAAAGTTAGTGCTTTGGTTCACAGAAGCAATTGGAGAGATAATTGAAACATCATGAGTGGAGAACCCCATGGAGAAAGCCTTGTTGTTTGGTGCTTTGGGGGATGATTTTTCAGAGGACGACGAGGACGACGAAGGGGCGGCGGCATTGATGATGTTGAGAGTGGTGGCTGCGGAGATGGGCGTGGAGATAGGAAGATGGGTGTGGCGATGATGGGTTTGTTGTTGCTTGGGTAAGTTGTGGAGGTTGCGGAGCTTGTGCTTGCTTCTTGACTTTCGGTTTTGGAACCAATAGAACACATTGGCGTCTCCGACTTGACCGTACTCTTGCAGCTGAGCTCTAATCTTCCTGATCTCATCCCTCGGAGGATTCACCACCCCGGAGTTGAAGATTGCTTCGAGTATGCGAATTTGCTCCGGCTTTGGGTTCCATCTGGGTTTTGGCTCCGGACTGCGTTCTTCACACCCTCCCACTGTTACATTCACATAATTAATAAAAAATGTAAATGTACGTAAACTAAAACATATATAATAATTAGTAACAAATTATGCATATCATATGAATAATTGAAAAAGCTATTATTATACACAGAAAAGAGATTTGAACTTGAATGCAGATTTCGGGAAAAATAATTATAAAATATTGAAAAGAGTTTTAACATAAAATGTTGAAGACGGTTATGAAGAAGTGAGTGATGAAATAGGAATTTGGGGAGTTACCTGAGGAAGAGGAGGGTCGGTGGCAGCTGTTTGAGACGAGAGAAGGGCTGATGTCATGCTGCCATTGGTGGTGCGTGCTGCAATCAGCAGGCTTGGACTTGAACATGCTTGGCCAGTGTCTGTTTGATGAAGCCATGATGATGATGACGACCAAAGGGAGGGATAGCGAGACAGAGAAAGCTAGCTAGATGTTACAGTAGCTAGGAAGCTATGGGTATAGCCAGCCAAAAGGGAAGGAGAAACCCTTTTCTGCTGTTTGTTTTTCTCCTTAGCCCACCAGAGCATCACTTCTTATAGTCTCATCACCTACTCCTGTGAGTTCAATATTTCTCTTGTTTATTAATTAAAACTTGTACAATAAATAAACACGAGCCCTTCCCACGGAGTAGGATTCTCTCATCTCTATTTTTACCTTCCCTTCTCTCCCTTCAAATTTGAAATTTCACAGTTAAATTATATCAACATCTTATATTAATTTTTTATAGAAAGAGAAAGATAAAATAGAAAATGTGAGAGGAGGGGATGGAAATAGTAGGGGAGAGAATCCTAATCCCTTCCCTCCTCCCAAAGAAAATATAAAAAATAGGATACAAACTGATGAGAAATTATATAAATTAAACAAATATAATTTGATTTATATATAAAATGGGCAGAACCCACAACAGGAATCGCCTGCTAGAAAGATAAACAAGAAAGGAAATGAAAATAAATTTGTGTGGAGTGAAATTAAAAGAGAGAAAGTACTACTCTCAACCCATCCCTTCTTTTAGAATTTAGATTTAATACTAGCAAGTGAAAAGTGATGATGCATGAAATAATGCTTGTTCTCTACTCGAACTCTGAAAAGTATTACAAACCCAAATCCCCCCGGGACGAAAAGCAGGGTACTTAGAAAATAATACCTGCTGGGGGCTTAATTAGAATCTTCATCAGAGAGAGAGATAGAGAGAGAGAGAGAGATGAGGACTGTTCTGACCAGTTTGTCTCCCTTTACACTTTTATCTTTTGAGATTTGTAAAGGGAGGAATCCTGCTTGCTCTGATCAATTGTTTGGGGTTTTGCTTTGCAGTGCGTGGGGAATTAATTGGCCTGGGAGAGGTGAAGAGGGTGGAAGTGAGATGTTGAGATTATTCTAATGGGAAAGGTGGTTGTGGGAATAAATAGGGGAGGGGAGGGGTGTTTGAAAGTCAAGGCAAAGGGAGAAGGGAGCATGCAATGTAATGTAATTTGTAGGGTTTAACTGGAAAGCGGTGGTGTGAGTCGTGTAAGAGTAATTGCATATCTCATATTGGGTTTATTTTGAACAAAAGTAATGTAGGCTTTTGGATTGACTCGAGGGCATTTATTTATTTATTTTCATTGTTAATATAATTTTTTTTAAAATTAGTTGAAACTCTCTAGGTTCTTCTAATTTCTCAAATCTGCATAGTAAGTAAAATATTAGACGGTAAGGTGCATGAAAAATATGTACCTATATTATTTCGTAATTTAGGTTCATAACCATTTTGTTTTTATATTTTAGTTTTCATTCCTTTAAAACTAAAAACTAAAGAGTTGTATTCAATTAAGATTTTGAAAGATTGGAAAAGAGTTATAAATTTCTGGAATTTAATGGAGTTCTGTAGACCATGTCAAATTTAGGTGAAATCATTAAAAATCTTAGGGATAGGCCTGAAATTTTAAAGCATAAAAGACACTATAAAATCCCTCCAAATCTTTAATCTTCTAAAATACTTTAAAATCAAATCATAATTGAATTACATAAAGTTTTATGAACAACTTTTAAAATTCGGAATGAATACACTTGGATTCCTTATGAATTTTTATTAACTCTTTTAAAAACCTGATTGAGTACCCATAGACTTCCATGGATTCATTAAATACTTGATTGAATACATATGGATTTGTAAAGGGAAAAGAGTTGTCGGAGCCCTTGAAGCCTAGAACTTCACGGCCTCACGCTATCAGTGGTGGTTTATTCAGGTGATTTTTGGTTGAGTATTATAGAGGAAAGTGAGAGCTTCAATTTGACGGTGTTGGTGTCAACCAGTTCCGTCGAAGATGGCCGCCAAAATTTAGGTCGAAAAAAATCCTGAAGGAAAAACAAGTCGATGAGAGATCGTGAGTTTGTGCGCTAGATTTCTAGGTTGACTTTCCAACATGGTAAACTTTCTATTTCTAAAACTTACTATTTATGGTCATTGTAAAAGACCAAAATGCCCATCATCTTTGGTGCTCGTAACTTTTTTATTTCAACTCCGATTCACGAGTGATTTTCACCTAAATGCTCGAAGGATCAATCTTTATCCATCTATTCTAAATTCACCCCCAAACACCAAAATAAACCTGAAATACGACTCTAAAATTGTTTTCTCAAAATTCTAAAATAAAAACAATAAATTTCAGAACAGAACATCACACACACTAAAAATGGCCATTACAAGAAAATGCTGGAGGCAAAGGAAGGTTTAAGTGCTGCGACGTGACTGTAGTGCTTGCCCCACTTCCTGGTTTTAGCTTCATCAGCTGATGGGTCAGTAGACTGATCAGTAGAGAAGAAAACTTCCTCAACAATCATTTCGATTGGTTATGCCTAGAAAAATAAAAAAACAACATGACTTATCTCTACAATGCTTGTCAAACAGTACTAAAACGTATAAATAACTTGAACAACTTATAATGTTAAATTTTTCATATACCACATATTTTACGATGAGTTCAAATTTAATGAAAGATAATTGTTAAAAAAAATAATTATAGTATCACATGTTTCATGTTATATATGATATAAGTTATGTAACTAATTTGAGTGATTAACAAAATTCACACGTGAAAGCAAGGAGCATTTTGATAATCTCTAACCTTTGACTAATTAATTTCCTGCCAAGAAAAGGGTGTTTGACTGATTATTAATTTAATCTTAATGATCCACAGGGCCATTAGACCAATTCCTAAGGTATACTTTCTAAAAGTGCTTGCTGAAAATTAAAGCAGGCACGATTAATCTCACGCGAAACCTCTTTTTTGTTTGTGGACTAGGGTTCATACTTGTCTACACGGTTAAATGCAATATTGAGTCTCAGCTGCCATTTGTTTGTCGATAGTTAGCAAGTGAAACGACCAAAGAAATAGTACTTAATCACAGAGAGATACTGAATCATAACTCGATGGCGCTGTTTTGGGGTGATTTGAATTTTGTTGGGTACTGAGCTCTTTTTTCTTTTAACAACTCGATCCATCTGTGCAAATCAAGAACACACATTTATTACTTATTAGGAGATGTTATTAACATATAGAGAAATGCTAAGAAGACTCTTTTAAAAATGAAACTCTTTATACTCTTTAAACTCTATCACATATATTTTTTGCATAATATTTTATAATATTAGCATGAAAATTAACATTAAATTATGATATGACAGAGAATATATGAAAAGTCTCCCTTCAAAAGAGTTTCCTTCGCATTCTTATATATATCTAGAGAGAGAGAGATTATATGTTATATTGATGGATTTCGAACTTATACCTAGAGTACTCTACACTTGACCTAGCTCAGATTGAGGGTTACATATATATCCTTGAAGCAAAAAAAAAAAAAAAAAAAAAAAAAAAAAAAAAAAAAATCACATCAGAAAAATGATTGATATATTGCTTCATTAAAGATATTAAAGTGTGGACATGTCTACTATATAAGCATACAATTAACTTATACAATGAAATTTGCTAGCGTTTTTCCTGTGGATATGTACATAATGTAGTTTGCAAAAGTCAGAGACATAGACAAATACACATAATACCGCAGCAAAGTTTCACATGGGTATTGGGGGAAGATGATCAAAGCATGCAGCATATCTATGTGTTATTGTGTGTGGACTATGCTACGCGTGTCCAATTCCCCATGCACATACACAGAGAGAGGAAAGTGTGATAGGATTTTAGTCTACGTCGTGTCGGTTCGATTCCGACATGCTAACAAAATCCTTATGTGACCTCAAGCCCTAACAAAGCTTTGCGCTGGAACCCTGGGATGGTTGAAACTCTCTTTAAAACGGTCTTGGAATTCTGCTAATTAAAACAAAGAAAATGTGTAATCCATACTTTTGTTCATATCTGTGTCTCAAAAATCAAAATGTTTTCGAGTCTAGGTTTGACAATAAGAGATTTGCACCTTGAATTCGAACGCTCCTTTTATGCTAAAGTTGACTTACCATATTACCTATTATAATTGTAAATAGGATTTGTATTCTATTGTGGTTAGATGTCTTAATTATCGTAATTTCTTCTTTTAAAAAACTTTGTAAACTTAAATATTTCTTCCTTAATAACAAAAAATACATATTAGAAATATATTCCACTATTAATTTGAGTAACATAACATGGGTGAGTTACATGGCTATAGACGGTTGGCTATCGCCTTGATTATGTTTAGGCATTTGCAAATTAAGAAAAGGCGCCTAGACCTGCTGAGGTACCCACCTAGACCACTAGGCACCCGCCTAGGTCGAGACTCACTTAGACAACAAATAGATAACTTTCACTTTGTATTTTATTTTTTTCAATAACTTGTAAGAGACTTGTTACATACTTAAAAGAACACATGTTATATCTCTGTTCCCCATGTTTTCATTATGTTCCAATACTTCATAATATATATGTTATACTATTTTGTAGTTTATGATGAAATTATATATATTTTAGTATAAGTAGACACTTATTTACACGAAATATAATAGATTTACTTAAATCCAACTAGTCTGCCTAGGCCCTGCCTAGCCACCTAAGCGCTAGGCCCCAACCTGCCGCCTGACTAGCGCCCAACGTCTTTAAAACCTTGGTTACATGTGTATATTTTAAAGTATTAGTAAATAAATTACGAGTTATAATATAGATGTAACATATCGTGACCGTGAGACAGTCATACCCAAAAAGAAATTCATAAATGTGAGATTTGTAATTAATTAATAATATTGTGTAAACACATTGTTATGTTGTGATATAACATAATAGGACAACTTTGGCGTTTTGAGGTCGAATAGACTTGGAGAGTGTCTCGTTATGGATTCCACATTCCGTTTCATGTGACATTGGATATAGTTCTTTGTCTTGTTGCTTTTGTTACGTTATAGTGTTAGTCTTCATACCGAACATGTGAATATCCACCATTTGTGTAACACAATGGAATGGATCACATACTCTGACTTAATGGTGAAGTTAAGCCCTTCTGAAATTTATAATGAATTGACTAAAAGTACTGATCAGAATTTGTGTAAACATGCACATTTGAACTAATATATATATATATATATATATTCACACTGCATTCTAGTTATACAATAAAATCTCTACAAAGTCATAAAGTTGGGATCAGATTAATTTATAATTTTAGGAAGGTTATTACATTATTTATTTGACTTATTTATCCTTAATGCGTGTTGTATTTCCTAAATATAATTTTTTGGGCGTTGAGTATTTTATTTCTTGCACATATGTACTTTCTTTACTTGTACTCCAAGACAACGTTCCTTGATGCCCATTGCCCCCGGTTGTGCATAGAAAGGTGTTGAATAGCTTTTATTTTCTCTCTATCAAATCAGCCACATATGCCACCCGAGGTCAATATGAAAAATCAATCAACTGAAAATATCTATGTTGAGTTGTGCAAAAAGAAAGCATCAAACTCCAACTAGAAGCAAGAATTATAACTATATGGAGATATGTTTCCTTAAGACAGGACCAAGAATAATTATAAATTATTACAATCTCTCTACAATATGAAGCTTTCAATCTCCCTACAATGCCCTCGCTTTATTATTATAGAGAAGAACAATGAACAACTAGCTAGGCAAACAAAATAGAGACTAAATGGTAGTTATACATGTTTTAAATGAATATATTCGAACCATGTTATGGTGGTTATTTATTCTTCCTTTGTTTTTTGTAGAGATTTTTTAATTAAAAATTTGTAATTAAATTGAAAAATAGTAAAACAAAAATTTTAAATTAAAAAGGTTAATTGTCACAGACATACGTGTGTGGTAGAAGCTAGTAGAGTATTACTTTATGTGGGAACCATGCATGGTGGATTTTAAAGGGTGGAGGGTCTATGGAGAGGGAGTGCTTAAATTCCTAATAAAAGGTGGATGTCTGAAAACGACTACACTTTAGTTTGTGAAAAAAAGGTTGAATTTTCATCCAACAAATAATTAGACCTCTCATGGTAGCTAATATATTTCATATATATGCTATCATAATACTTGACCACTAATGCCTAAACCCCAATGTACATTGATTGATTGGAGAATGTTCAAGATTCAATTAACTTTCATAAAAAAACATATAAGATTGGATACAGAACAAAACCAGCAAATCAAAACCATTGACTGGCCAAAATTTGAAAATAATAATTAGTACCACTTGATCCATATCTATCCCCATGCCCATAACGTACGTATTTATATTTCGATCAAAATGGGACCACGGCCTCTAAGAGTGTGAGTGAGTGTGACTGCATGCATATAAGTGAGTTTAAGGGGGACGGACAGAAAAGTATGCAGAAACTAGGAAAGAAGAAGGCATCACATATTTAGAGTAACTGAAGTCGACGTGTGTGGTACAACCAGTTGAGACTTCATTAAGACTCGCATGTAGTATGTAGCTTTTTGGCACTTTGGATTCAATACATATATATTACACTTTCTGAAAGTCTGATGCAAACGTGCAACGTCTGTAATTGTTAATTATTATGGTGAATCCTCTCCTCTGCGTACCAATGCACTACCCCATCCCCCCGCTTTAATTTCAACTTGTGCTCCCCTCTCTGTGCGTACGCCTGTCTATTGTAATTATTGATTCGATTCCTATATTTGTGTCTGTTTCTCTTTTCAATCAGATTGCTTGTTTCTTCCCACCAATTTGTCTGGACCAAATTTGAAGCTATTGATCAACTAGATCGAGCCTAGCTGTAACCTATATAGACAATTATCATCATGATGAATCCATGATCACTACAACCCCATCACGGTTACAAGTTCCATATTTTAATTTGGTCATATATAACCATGAACCATGGCTTCATTAAGAACAATGAATTAAACATGTAAACGTAGCTAACCGTTATCTGTATTCTTATCTAAGTCTTTGGTTTAAAGAGTAATGTTTTCTTAGCGGTCTTATTTTATTGTAAAATTGTGAATTTAGGTCACATATATAATAGGGTAAACTGCGGTTTGACCCCCTAAACTATTACCTCAATTGAAATTGACCATCTGAACTATTTTTTTGGTAAATTAACCCTCTGAACTATTTAAAATCAGCCAATTAATCCTTGCCGTTAGATTCCGTCCACTATTCCGTCAAATTCAAGGGCAAATTAGTCTTTTCATCATCAATTCTTATTTGTCAGTTATAACTACCAATAAAATAATGACATGTGGATATGGGATAATTAAAAAACTTATAACATAGTAAGAAACATAAAGAAATGAAATGTTTACATAAGGACCTTTTCATATTGTCATTGCACATTATTATGTGTCCACACGTCATAATTTTATTGGTGGTTATAAGTGACATGTAAGAATTAATGATAAAAGACATAATAATGGATGGAATTTAACGACAAGGGGTTAATTGGCTTATTTCAAATAGTTCAAGGGGTTAATTTACCAAAACAATAGTTTAGGGGATCAATTTCAACTGGAGTAAGAGTTCAAGGAGTCAAACAACAATTTACCCTATATAATAGACATGATGGATTCAGATTTATAATCTAAATAAACACATCTTACGTTGCCAAAGAACCCAATAAAAGATATATTTCTCATTTTTAATTAAGTTGGTTAACTATACTATAACAGATGCAACGTGATAAATTAAATAGGGAAATCAAAAGCCATGAACTATCCACTAGCAATCAGAAATTGTTTAGGAATTTGAGAGAACCTCAAATTTATATTGTTGGAATAAAATAAGATAACAAACCCTAGCACCACGAAAGGACGCTTTTATAATGTATCTCAACCCTAGACTTGCTAGAAAACTTAGTAGGAAACAAAATTCGAAAAAGTAAAATACTTAAAATATCTTCAAGTGTTAGAATTCTGTTTTAGAATTGTAAACGAAAGGATTCAGCTAAAAATGCCCATTATTCACAGCATCTGTCTTGATCACGATGCTATTTTTTTTTTTCTTCAGAATAACGGGTTATGGGCTCAAATGAAATATGCAATGATTGAACTTTGCTACTAAATTTGCGCTTGTCAAACTGTTATTCAATGCAATATTAGGCCATATATGTTCTACATACAACAAGGCCATGCTAATTATTAAACAGTAACTCCACCATTCAGTTAGTACCTTCCACCCCAATTGGAAGCAAGGCTCTGAGACCTAGTTTGGGAGTGAGGTGCTTAAAAAAAAAGCACCTATGAAAAAAAGCTGTGAGGGTTTTAGGTGTTAGGTAAACTGAAAAAAAAGGGCTTATTTTGGAAGCTGCTGTGAGAATAAGCTGAAATCAAAGGAAAAAGCTGAAGCTGCTATTTGCAGCTTTGGAAAACTGGCTTTTTTTCAAAGCACATGGAGCTACAGTGCTCCTTTAATGAAAAGATCCACTATCAGACTGCTTTTTTTTTCAAAAGCACTTTTACAAAAAAGTTTACCAAATGCTCTGCTGCTTTATTTCACAGCCGCTTATTCTCACAGCACATCTGCTTATTCTCACAGCAGCTTTTTTTCAAAGCACATCAATACCAAACCAGCCCTGAGTAAGTTCTTTTTTATGTTGCACTCGCACATGATTACAATAAATGGGGTGTATTAGTCTAATATGCAACATGAAATGGGTATGTGTGTCTTAGCAAAAAATGCGCCAACAGCCTTCACTAAATGCTAACGTGCATGTAGTAAATACACAACATGATAAGCTTAAATGCTTCATCTTGGTGCACATGATTTACCAATATATAAATATCCTATGTACATTTGAAGACCAAATTAAACATGCTTAACTTATTTCTAAATTGGCACAGAAAATTTGGAGTTGGAGAGTGAGTGAGAGATAGAAAATGCCTTTGATTTCGAATGTTGCTGGAAAAGTCTATTTGTGTTCGATCCATTGTGGGTTTTATTTCTCATCCAGATGACGTTTTTTACTTATCAAGAGTTGGGATGGTGCAATGAGTCTCATAGTGCTGAAAATTATACATCTTTATTTTTCGTCATGTTACTACTACAACATGTTCAATTTCAAGTTAATTATGCACGTTTTGCAGCACGACACATGAGAGTTTTTCGTGGAGTGTGCTTGATATGTCGGTTAATCTCTGGCTTAAGGAGAAATTTATGTCGGGAAAACAGTTCCATACATCAAGTGTACGAATATAATTGATTGGAAGCTTGAAAAATAAAAATTTTAGACAATTATATTATTACTCTTACTGTACCAGACCGTATTCCTAGCACTGTACAATTTCTCCTAAATTAATCCTGATATAAACATTTCTATCCGTAGCCAATAAAATTCTTCTATCTTTCAAAGAAACGAGACACTTGGTGACCGACACAATCTCCTCACAAAAAGTAATTTCATGATCTAATATCAGATGAATATGAAGCCAACTAGAAAAACTAATACAATTAATCTAAGGTCACTTAGTCCTATAACTCAGTGATATTCCTACTTACTAAAAGGCGGAGTCAGAATTTTTTTATGGGGGGGCTAGCTAAAAAAATGACCCTAAAAAGATGAATTTTTTTTTTCTATATACGTATCGTATGCAAAAATTTAAGTTTAACTTTTGTATTTGTATACTTAAAATTTACTTGGCATGAACTCAATAAGCTTCACAATTACAAACTGCAAAAATAGAATGAATCATCCAAATTTGCATATATTTAGATGCAAACACAAGAAAAAGATAGAAAACTTGAGATCTCAATTATAACCACACAACACAAAGCAAAACAATGAAAGTAGAAGTAAAGGCAATCTTAACAAAAAATTGATTGGAAATAATATAAAGCCCACTGAATTAAAGCATAATTATCTTAAACAAAATGACAAAACAATTTCCATGGTAATTTTTATATTTTTAGTTGTGATAAATACTCACTAGGCTAGTTTTTCATTAAAAATAATTCTTCTTGAACTTTTTTTTGCCCGTTATATTAGACTATACACTAAAATATATATACATATTGCCACAAATCCTTTCTGTGCTTCAGCCCACCGTAGCCTTTGGTGTGTCTACGTCAGTGCTCTTCACTTGTAAGTGAAAGGTCTTAGGTTTGATTCTTGCCAAAGACAAATCTGAACCACATTATTGCTAGCTCATTGTGAAGTAAACTCACGTCTCTCCTCATTAGTGTAGTTAATATCGTTTGTTCAATTAATCTAAGAACCAACCCTAAACTAGCTAGATAGGATTATCTATATGAAAGCGGCCGAACATTCTCACGTGGAAGGCCAATAATGTTGAGATCAATTTTCATTTTATAAACCAATCTATGCATTATTAATCGTTGTTATTGTTAATCCGCGAATCATGGATACATCCTCCTTGGAAATTGAGAAGCACCTACCTAACTTGATTAGTTTTGCATTGACTACTTGTTAAACATATTTGCATTTGCACTAAATTAGGATATGTTTTACTTCAAATAAGAGGAAACACAATCCAAACTTGGACGACTCTTACGTTATACATTTAATTAATAAGAGGAAGCACGATCTAAATTAATTGTTTTGGGATAGTAAAAAGCTTATAAGTAATAGAAGTCAGAAAGTTGAATTGCAATTCCCACCACGTACACAGCAGTTTTATTTTCAGAATAAACAATTGGTCTTGAGAAAAGGTTCATATAAGATAATGCAACATCAATCCAGTGTAATTAACAATTACAAACACTAAAATTAATATCAAAGTTTAGATTTTAAAATTTCACAAAAACAAATATTTACCATATCGATGTTTCTTATGGGTTCTTTACCCGGGTTCTCAACAAATTGTGGAAATATTAAATTATAACACCACATTCTCACAAACAAACATAAATAAGTTAATACCATTTCTTATATGAATGCTAGCTAAGAATGTCAATGCTGGTAATTCGTATCTTAGTGGAAGTAGTGGTGGCTTAATATTCATGGTTAGGGAATATACAGCTGAGGAAGACAAATGTTTTGGGATTTCAAGTCAGGGGAGAATATACGTACCCATGTGTCCTAAGAGGAGGCAAATAATGATTTTTGAAAAAGTAATTGGGTTTTGTAATTTCTAATGCAAATTATTTAGGGTTTTGATTCAGTTGGAAATTAAAAAATGGAAAAATTGATTGCTATACTTTCTCTTGTTCTTGACCCTGCTGGATCAATGACCATGTTTGATTTGGTTAGGTTTGGATTACCCAAGCTAAGGCAGGCCAAGAAAGCCACCCTCCATCCATTTGTATGCCTATCTCAGTCCAAAGTACAAACATCCGGGATTCATAGTCCGAAGGCCCTGCACTGTTTCCAAACTTACGATTATTTTTTTTTAGAGGTTTATTTTTTATTTTTCAAATTGGCTTTTGAAGGTTATACCCGTAATATTTTCATTTAAAGACACATAAGGAAGCTAAATACATTTGTTTTTTTTTTTTTATCAAACGATAAATTTTGCTAGATTATATATTAGATTAGTCAACACGGAGTTCGAACCCAAGTCATCATGTAAGGACTCAACAAACCTCAAACCCCAACAAACCTAGAAAAAAAGAACAAGCAAACCAAATTTTTTAAATTCCAACTAAACCCCCAACAGACTTGTCGAAAACCACACCATCTATAAAAACTACAAACTAATTTTAGATACGTAAAAATAATTTCTCCAAAATTAGTTTTAAATTCTAGTAGTTGTGCAAGATCAGTTTCAAAATTCCAACAATTTTGCAAGATCAATTTCAAAATTCATGTACTTATGCAAGATCATATTAAACTAAACATGGTAAATACCAATATTAAACTAAACATGGTAAATACCAGAAATATATATGACAATATTTGGGAATTTATTATATATTCATTAATCTCCAAAGTGGAGTATATATAGGAGTTACAATTGGTATTACATATGTATTTCACCAATTTGGAACAATAAACTACTATTTACACTTTAACTAATATATAACTCACAACACTCCCCCTCAAGTTGGTGCAAAGATGTCACGCATGCCCAACTTGTCAAGTGAGTTGGAAAACACACAATTAGAGTATAACTATTAACAACTAATCTGGTTTTATACCGATCAATAGAACCATCTGTTTTGTGCTTAATAGTAAACACTCATCTACATCTAATGGCTTTCTTCCCATTTGGTAAAGGAACCAAATCCCAAGTAGAATTCTTTTCCAAAGCTTCCATCTCAACTTTCATGGCATTAACCCACTTAGGGTCAGACAAAGTATCTTGCAATTTTGTTGGAATTGATACACTAGATAGCTGACATATGTAAGATGCATATGGTTTGGACAAACGATGAGTAGACACATAATTTTGATAGGATATTTGGCTTTGGCATGCATATCAGGCTCATATTGTACTTTAGGTTTTCCACGATTAGCTCGTAAAGGCAACTGATAAGTAGAAGAATCGTCAGAATTTACCTCATGTATGCCACCATCTTGTACCAAACTGCTAGAAGAATCATCACTGGACGAACCATTATCAGGCAACTTATTAGACATATCAGCAGCAGGCAACCAATCATCAGAAGGTAATTCGTCAGGCATACTAACATGCAACTCGCTGGGCACATCTGATCTGTCGTCAGTAGAAATAGTTCTGGGAATAACAGGTGACTGATCACTATCTGTAACTGACTGATCAGTATCACGCAACATAATAGGTTCTGTTCCCAACTCTGCCTGTAACATATCATCCATACCATCTTTTCGAATATGCACTTCACTCCCCATCTCTCCTTGAAATGGAGAGTCGGAAGAGGGCTTCCTTATGGAAGGTGACATCCATGGTAATATAAGTTTTTTGAGTTAAAAGATGATAACACTTATAGCCTTTTTTATTGTTAGCATACCCAATAAAGACACACCAGAAAGCACATGCATCA
Organism: Malus domestica; assembly: GCF_042453785.1. Taxonomy (NCBI): domain Eukaryota; kingdom Viridiplantae; phylum Streptophyta; class Magnoliopsida; order Rosales; family Rosaceae; genus Malus; species Malus domestica. The sequence continues at coordinate 39,325,553 of NC_091670.1, read as the reverse complement.
AGTTTACTCCGCTGATGAGAGTAGACATGCTCATATGGAATACACCCAAACATTTTCGGATGAAGCTTTGATACAGAAACAAGAGAAACATGTTTTTGTTGCACATCGAACGGTGTCTGAAAATCAAGAACCCTACTTGGAACACGATTGATCAAATACACAGTAACCAAAATAGCATGACCCCACAAATGATTAGGAACACATTTATCCAACATTAATGAGTGAGCAACCTCTATTATTTGACGATTCTTTCGTTCGGACGCACCATTTTGTTGGGGTGTAAACGGAGTAGTCGTTTCGTGAATAATACCATGATCACGAAAAAAACATGCCAAAGTGTGATTCACATATTCTCATTCGTTATCAGACCTGAAGACCTTAACTTCATCAAGAACACCCAAGTTAACTGGGTACAATCATTAATAAAAGTAACAAACCAACGGAATCCATTAAAAGTAACCTTCGCCAGACCCCACACATTAGAATGTATCAAATCAAATGGCAAAGTAGCTTTAGAATCACTTACAGGAAATGAAGCACGATGACTCTTAGCCATGACACATGTTTCACACTTGAACTCTGAATCACTACAAGTGTGAAACAAAGAAGGAAATAGATGTTTCATATAACTGAATGATGGATGTCCCAATCGTCGATGCCACAACCAAATTTGATGTCTGTCATCCACTTTAGCACTTAAAACTTGATGATTATTTGAATCATAAACAACAATATCCTCCATAGTCAAGATGTACAAACCCCCTATTCTTTTACCATGACCAATTATCTTCTGAGTATGAATATCTTGAAAATAACAATACGTAAGGTAGAAGTGAGCAGAACAATATAAGGTATCAAGAAGTTTTCCTACCGATAAAATATTGCACTTAACATCAAGAACAAGTAAAGCATGGACTAGTGATAAGGTTGGAGTCAGAGAGATAGTGTCTTCACCCTTCACATGGGATTGTGCTCCATTTGCACTAGTAATATACGAATCACGAACATAGTCACATAACTCATCAAACACTCTAGGGTCACTAGTCACATGATCAGTGGCCTCAATATCAATTATCCATAACAACACTATGATTATATTGAGTCATTGAACAAAATCACGAACAATAAAGGCACAAAAGATACGCAGCGGAATGAAAACAATTTACCAGAATACTGTAGCAGAGACATTGTTTACGGCATTGTAGCAGAGACTATTCACGGCACTGTAGCAATCACTGTTTACGATACTGTAGAGGACCACTGTTCACAAAGCAGACCGCTGTTCACGCACTGTACTGTAGCGCGACACTATTTCACTTTTTTTATTTTATTTTATTTTTTACGAAGGAAATCACGAAAAATGTGGGCACAAAATTAAAGCACACAGGTCACCAAGAGCGAACTGCTCTGATGCCATATTAAACTAAACATGGTAAATACCAAAAATATATATGACAATATTTGGGAATTTCTTATATATTCATTAATCTCCAAAGTGGAGTATATATAGAAGTTACAATTGGTATTACATATGTACTTTACCAATGTGGGACAATAAATTATTATTTACATTTTAACTAATATATAACTTGCAACAGATTAGTCTTAAAATTTCAGCACTATTGCAAGATTTGTTTCAAAATTCCAATATTTATGCAAGATCAATTTCAAATGCATCCAAACCATCGAAACCTCGAAATCAAATACCTCAAAAAACAAAATACTACAATAAAAAATCTAAAATAAAAAATCCAATGGTTCTCATAAAAGAACAAACACTGTTAAAATCTAGAGAACAATACGTAGAAAAAGAGGAGGAAAGCGAATTATGAAGAAGAAGTAGGGGGAGAGAATGGCAAAGGAGGAGAGAGAGATAAACAGAGAGGTATGAAGAAGGAGGAGAACAAAAAAGAGAGAAATACTGAAGAAAAAAGAGGAGAGAAAGAAAAATAAGGAGATAGAAACTCATGGTCAAACACAGAGGGGTAAAATTATAAATACAAAGGCAATTAAATTTAAGTTAATAATTATGATATTACGTGCCATATGGATGAATTTCATCCTTCTATGAAATACATAATTTTTTTGTCTATTTTCAAAATATAATTTTGACTTTATGTCTAATTTCTCATACTTTTAAATATAATATTCAATTTTTTTTTTTGTCAAATGATATATTTGTTAGATCAGAGAGTCGACGAGGTTCGAACTCCCATCGTGGTGCAAGAAAAACACTCATATCTACCACTATAGTAGAAGACCACCTGCATGATATTCAGTTTTAGCAGATTATATGATTAAATTTGATGGGATACTAGTTAAGCCGGACAATAACCTATTAACAAATTATAATGGAAGAATTCACATACCCATTGTCTTCTTCTTTATGGGATCATAATATTACGACTATAGATTATGACCTCACATTCAGATCAAATACAATGTTATATGTATAGGGTAGGCGATTGATTACTTAATTTCGCTCGTTATAGGGATAAATACCAAAAGGTAGGCGATTGATTGCTTAATTTCGCTCGTTATAAGACGATGAAATTTTATTAGATTACAAGGATAAATACCACCCGTTTATCGTTGATAAATAAGATTTTAGGTTGATAAAACGAACGGCTATAATTAGCTTAATACATTATGTGTAAGTAAAATTTTCAGATAATCTTATGTTAGATACGGAATAAAAGCACACGTAACTGAGTTCTAATTAGCGGTAGATTTTTTCACATAAAATCAATTAAGGGAGATTTTTTTTACATATAGATTTTGGCTTGAAGTAAATATATAAAAATCTTACCCTAATTTTATCACTGCCTAGTCTGCCTTATTGACTCGTTCTTATACTCCAACATCTTTAGGCTCTCTCTTGTTGGGCTTTAGACTTTCTCTTGAAAAAATAAAAATAAAAATTGGTAAACCTTATTATAACCTAGTAAAATATAAAAGAAGAACTTATACTCATTGTCTTCTATATTGGCAAGCATATCAAAACATTATGACTATAGATTATGACCAGCCATACTGATAAAATCCTATGTTGTACATAACACTTACCCTAATACAAAAGAATTGACGATTGAATTGTCTTGCTATTTATCCAATGGTGAAATCTCATTAAATTTCAAGAATGAATATCACCCGTTGATCAATGATCAACAAATAATTTTTTGGCAATAACATAAACGACTATGATTAGCTTGATATATAAGGATTGTAGGTAGGTGAGATTCAAGAAAATCTTATGATAGATACGGAATAGGATGTAAATAAATGAATTATAATTGCCGTGGATTTTTTTACCAAATTACACATAGGGGTAGATTTTTTGGTACAAATAGATTTTGGCTTGAAGTATACATATAAAAAGTCTTAACCTAATTTCACCACTGCCTTCGTGATTCATTCTTCACTACAACACCCTCTGCTCTTCGTCTTCTTCCTCCCCTATATATATACGGCTTTCACCCTGCTGGTCTTTCTCTCACGTGCTTTTCTTTCTCTTTTTCTCTTTCTTCTGTAACAAAATAAAGATTTTACATACTCGAAGCTAATATTTGTGCAGGTTTATTATATAAGTATGTCAATGGGTAGCAGTAGTTCTGCAGGGGAACCAGTTGCTGGCCGCCATGCATGTGCGGCATGCCGACACCAAAGGAAGAGGTGCGAAGAGGATTGCGTTATGGCTCCTTACTTCACAAACAAAGATGAAGATTTTAAAGCAGTGCACAGAATATTTGGCGTTAGCAACATGACAAAGTTGCTTAAGCAACTAGAAGACCAAAATCACAGGGGTACGGCCGTACAATCTTTCATATGGGAAGCCTATATGTGGAACCAAGACCCTGTGAACGGACCTCTAGGAAAGTACAGAAAATTAGAGAGAGAGAATGAACTGCTTAGGAACGCATTGAATGAAGAACAAAAGGCTTTGGCCTTGGCTGCATCCACAACGGAGGAGGAGCCACTTGCTTTGGGCCAAGAGAATAATAACAATAGTGGCAATATCGCAGATGATGTGGAAGGAGTGATACCTATATATGGAAGTTCTCTGAATTATGGTTATGCTAATCAAAGTTTAGCAATTGATGGTTCTACTAATGGCACTTATACTAATCTATTACAAGGGCAAGAGGCCACTGAAATGTCACAAGGGCAACAAGTATTAGGGCAAGGGAGAGGCTTTCATCATGGAGTTGTTTTGGTCAAGCAAGAAGCACCAGACCAACGAAGAGTAGTTGGCCTCGGTTCTTCTTCAGAACACTTTGGGTCAGTCGGTTTGATGTCCAGCCCTACGTTTCAGTACCAAAGGCTTATGCAATTTGAAGGACTCCCTAATATAGGGCCTCATATAAATGGGCATGGAAGAGGTCAAGTGGTTTTTGACCCTTCTGTTGGGCAAGAACAGCAAAGAGCATTAGGCTTGGTAGGGGCACCTCAAATTGGCCCAAATTTTGGTGATTTTTCTTTGGAAGGCCACAGGAGATCAACTATTACTCAAAGACATGATGACCGTTATTCACCTTATCATCATCGTCAACCACAACAACAACAACAGCATCATCCTGTGAACGCACAGAGGCAGGCGATGAACCAAGGGCAAAATCACCATAACTTTCAACGATACAGCTCGTTGCACAATTTCCACAGTTACGACAATGTTCAAGGTAAGTATAATACAATAATTGCACTCTTTCTCTATCTTGTTCAAAAATTGGTTGTGTATGATAATGGGCATGCACATAGCAAATTATGTTGTAACAAGGTCGAGCAAGTGATTGGCGAAACTACTTGTCTGTTTGACGTGCACCTGTATCATATCATCATATTTATGCATTGTGTTTTTCGTATTCGAAGTTTTGTCATGTGTTATCATGTTAAATTGTCAATTTTAATATGTGACCGAATTAGGTTAATATTTGTAGTAGTTAGAAGAAGTGAGGTAAACTGAAATAGTCTATTGTGAGGGAATCTTATTGTAGAAGTATGTGAATAATGATTGTATTGTTGCATCAATATAAAAGTCTATGACTTGGAGTCCAAGTATACAAATACAACTAGGACAATAAACCTAGCCTAACCCCAGGAAGAAAGAGAATCCGAACCGGATTCGCCTTCACTGACACTTATATTTCTGATGTGTTATGATACAAATAATTCAGTTTGGGTCCAGTTTTGGGATGAAGGATTCAAAGTTGTTTGTGGCTTACTACTCATTAGTGATTTTTTGACTGAGACTTGCTCTATGTTTTATATGATTGTAGATGCAGAGCAGTTCAACCAAGTGAAAAGTGAAAGGCCATGAAAGATCCAACGTGGAAGGCAAACTACTCCTTTACTTCTAACATCTATAGTTTTTTTTTATTTTTTTTTTATCTTTTGTCAAAGTTGATCATGCTCCCATGTTCGTTCCCATTACTTATGAGGATCAAGTGGGCAGATCAATAACACATATTTAATTGAAAATTAGTTAAGGTAATGCCTCCTTCATCATAAACTATTTTATTGTCTTGTTATTTTGTTTTTAATTCATGTATGAAGATAGATTCGAACTCGGAAACTAGTAATACTACTGAGCTAGAACTTTTCTCCTCTTAAACTTTCATAAATACATAATACATAATCAGCTAACTTTTGGATTTGATCCCATGTTAACCCATGGCTTATAGTTATATTATATGTGTTGTGCACTGAAGCATACTAGAACTTAGCTTGGGTTACGAGTTTTTTGGAGTGTCAATAATAATTTTGTTTTTTAATACATACGATATTATCTACACTAAGAGGTGGAGATTTGGCCAAGCCTCACAGTCGATCAGCCAAATAATTTCGGTCGAATTCGTCTTTGGCGAGAATCGAACCTAAAGATCTTTCACTTACAAATGAAGAAAAATACCCTTTAACCATGATTGGTGGTCCAAAAATGTCACATGCAAGCCCAATAACGTCTCAAAGCCCGATTGTCCATGAAATACCTCGAGCCAAGATTAAATACACGGAAAGGTGCAAAATAAAAAATATTTACAATCATGCCATGCTAATAAAGTAATAATTTATGGGAAGAATATGTGTACGTATAATTGCGCCAGGCCTGTACAAGCCTATGCATATTCACCATTTCAAGCTTTGTCACGACATTGCATCATAGACAAACCATGCTAACTATAATACATATTAAAATGAGCCCAAACTACGTGTCCGGACTTGCTAAGTGGATTCTGGTGTGGACGATCACAGAAGATTATCGTGCATGTGTGGAATCAAGATTATAGAGGACTTTGGGTTTCTTGGGAGCACCAAAGATCTAAGCCTACAATCTTTGAATCCCGCGTAGGTAAGTCTGGGAGAGAACAAACCAAAATCCTTTTTCTCTTACACTATGTTTGGCTGAAGAAGTTTAAGATTACTAAGGAATTTTAAAATGACAAAAATTGAAATGATGGAATTTTAATTTTTAGTATTTGTGAATTTTCTTATTTGGTTAACCTAAAAGAACAATGGAATTTAATACAGAATTTGTTATTTCTAAACTCTCAATCATAGAAATTGGAAAATGACACATGTTTACATGAAATTTAAACTTGGGATTTGAAGGCCCCAAATTCCAAGTTTTTTTTCCACGCGAAAATTCTAAATTTCTATGTTTATGAATCCAAACAAGGGAATTGGTGTATGTCAATTTATAAATTCTGACTTTTACCTAAATTCCAAGTTTATTTCCCTCATCCAAACATAGTGTTACCAAACTAACTAATCCAGTTAGGAAGAAACTAGAATCCAAAATATCAAGTTCACGTGAGAGCCTAGTGCATGGCGTCCATTAGTGAAGAAAGAAGGGGTATTTTCCTTCGGGTAAATCGCCAAAATGGTCCCTGAGATTTGTATAACTCATCACTTTGGTCCCTGAGATTCCAAATCGATAAAAGTAGTCCCTGAGATTGTCCACCATCCATCATTTTGGTCATTCTGTTAAAAACTCCGTTAAGTATCCCGGAGCTCTTGGCTGGAAGTTTGGGCAATTTTCAAAGCTTCGTAACTCAATTGTTTCTTAACCAAATTCGACCTATAATATATCAAAATGGAGATAGGAAAGTGTAGAATAAGATTATACCTATTTTGAAGTCCAATGGTTGCCGGAGATTTCCGGAAAATAGCCTCAAAGTTGAATGGTCCGAGTGAAAACTTGAAAACTCGCCAGAAACTGGGTAAACTTTAAACGTTCATAACTTCTTCAATACTTAACGAAATCAAGTGATTCAAAAATGAAAATCATACTTCTCGACAAGAGAAAGAGAATGGTACCTTTTTTATGGCTAACTCGTCGTGGTTTGGCCGAAAAACATCTCGAAAGTTGCTGTCTTGGTCTCGAGTTAACCATATTCGAGCCGATTTTCGGCCAAAGCACGATGAGTTAGCCGTTTAAAAAGGTACCATTCTCTTCGTATCGTCGAGAAGTATGATTTTAATTTTTGAATCACTTGATTTTGTTGAGTATTGAAGACGTTATGAACGTTTAAAGTTTACCTAGTTTCCGGCGAGTTTTCAAGTTTTCACTCGGACCAGTCAACTTTGAGGCTATTTTTTTGCCATCTCCGGCAACTATTAGGCTTCCAAATAGGTATAATCTTATTCTAAACTTTCCTATCTTCATTTTGATATATTATGGGTCGAATTTGGTTAAGAAACGATTGAGTTACGAAGATTTGAAAATTGCCAAAACTTTCTGCCAAGAGTTCCGGGACACTTAACGGAGTTTTTAACAGAATGACCAAAATGATGGATGGTGGACAATCTCAGGGACCACTTTTATTGATTTGGAATCTCAGGGACTAAAGTGATGAGTTATGCAAATCTCAAGGACCATTTTGGCGATTTACCTTTTTCCCTTCTTAACTCATGCTGAAGAATGATGAAGAAAAACAAAGGGGCGGGTTGTCAGAAGCAACACCTCTAAAAGGCTGACTAGGGAAGAATGCAGTCTAAACCAAGTGTGCAATACAGTCTTCACGGGAGCAACAACGTCGATCAATGTTACGTTAAAAGGAAAAGTCATAGCTGTGTTGAGGAATAAAGAGAGGAAGACTTGTACAAAACAGGAAGAAAAAAGGAAACCAAAGGATTCCGTAATGGAAACCCAGGAAATCTATCATTATCCTATGAAAAGGTATATGAGACAACGTAAGCAAGGAACATTACATAACACAATAGAGAAGGAAAACGGATAAGACAGAGGATTGTATCGCACCAAGTGGGGAGATCTTTCTCTAAGTGCAGGCAATCTTGGATCATTAAGGAAATCATCTTTCTACTGTTTTAAGGGTTCCTTTATGTTTCCTTTGAATTTTCTAAGTCACTATTGGCATCCTCAGACCCTTAGGAAACCCAAATTATTCATCTTTCAAAACCATGCAACCATGCACAAGTTCTCTCTCATGATAAACTGGTAAACTTCTAGCTTCCACACCACGCTTCACTAAAGCAAGCCATTATTTGCTTAATCACATTATCTTTAAGTCATTGATCCAACCATAATACTTCTGAAGATACGTTAATTCTTACAAGGTATTCAGAGACTTGGTACGTGAACAAACCAGAAGAAGTAAAAAGATATTTGTCAAAGCCCAAGTTCAACTTGACTAAAAGTCTCCTAACAACCATATACTAAGTGACATGTGTCAAATTTTTTTAATATTAAACATTTAAACAAAACATATAGATAAAGATGATAGAAAAAGAGGCTTACGTGGGATCCACACAAAATTTTGACCTAGCTAAAGGGCTTGATATATTTGGCAAGCATGTTAACTCTTTAGCCTGTTAAGGTGCATACCAGAGTTTAGGAAAGCCCGTTTGTTGAAGATGAGTTTTGGGCTATTGCAGGATAAAATGATCTATTGGAACCATGGCTAAAGATGACCTTCGGTAAGTGTCGAGGAAAAACAACTTTCTCTCCTTCCCTGAGAGACCTTCTCTCTTCTGTGAGAGTTTTCTTCCCCCTTTGGTAAGGGTTTTCATCTTGTCCACCTTCTCAGGCGCTGACTTTGGCTTTGGCTGGAGCCTCTTTTCCTTTTCTTCTTCTATTTTCTTCTTTTCTCCCATTCTCTGCTGTGTTCTTCTCTTTTCCTTTTCTTCTTCTGATGCTTCTCCTTATTTTTCCCTCAGACATGTCCTCTTCTTCATCTTCCGTCAGTATTCCTCTCCCCATTTCTTCCTCAGTTCGATCTTCAGCCATAGTTCCTTTTGAGTTCGTGTGTAGAGCTAGGGTGTTGTTCCTGACTCAGGTGTTTCCCACACTACCACGTTCTCCTTGTTGTCTATTGTTTTTGGCAGTGTTGCTCATGGGTTTTCCCGAGCTTCTTCTCGGTAGTTGGCTAATCCCTATTTGGTGCCAACTAGCTGTTTGGGGTTGGCGATGGTGTCTAAGATGCCGTTGCTCGATGGTGGATGACGTTTCCTATGGTTGGCCTGGATCTCTGTCGATGGAGGAGTTTTTAGTAGAAACTTTTCGGTTGGCTGTTGTGTGTTTTTTTAGGTTTCACGGTTGTGGGGCTTCTTTCTTTTCTTTTTTTCTGTTGGTTTCGGCCCTTTTTTGTTTGTGTATAGTTGTAGTTGGACCTTTGGTTTGCTTGTACTTTTAGGCTTGTTGTTTTAATAAAAGTTGAGGGAGTTTTGACTGTAGTTTTGCTACAGTCAAACTTTTTTCCCGAAAAAGAAAATAAAAGATGACCTTAGGTGAACGAGGATTTTAATGACAATGGCGTATCCATAATTTTAACATCAAGTGGTTCCAAATTGGTCTGATTTGGTCCTTGGAGAGGGAGCTTACCAAACTGGTGTTTCAATGTCGGTGGTGGCGGCCTTCGATGGTTGGTAGGGTGGGGAACAAGGATAGGCTGATAGCCAATGGGAATTAGTTTTGGTCAAGTGAAATGAGATTAGATTGGATGAAAAGAAATTGGAATTTGGGCCTGACTTTACTCAAAAGTCGTTTGGGCTTTATGTTTTTTTTTTAAATAGTGAGATACTGGTCATGCTCTCTCATGTGGATCAAAGCCTTTCTCACATGATTGTGCTTTTTTTTTTATAGAACTTTAACGAAAAGTTTCCGGTGCTATTTATTTAACGAAAAACCACATTTTTACACTAAAAAATAATTATGGTACTATTTAGTTTATAATTTATTTTGTCTTTATCATTAAAACTCAAAGTTTTCAAGCAATTTTCATAATTTTTTTTTAATGACTTTGCTCAAAGCGACACAGTTTTAGCCAAGTTATTTAAAAAATATAAGAACCTTCCTCTTTCTCTTTGTGTTTGCAGAACCTTCACTGCAATCTGCAGCCATGGTTGCTCTTCTCCTCCACCATAGCCCAGACTCGAATGGTTTTCGAAGGTCCTCACAGCCTATTGTGTGAGCTTTGGGTGGTCCCGGTACGACTCAGATCCCTTAATTTTATCCACCTCTGATGATAAGTCCATCTTGGTTCTTGAACTTTAGTAGTCGAAGACGTCAGTTCGGTTGCCGATTCCGGCCAAATATTCGAACTTACTTAAGCAACGCCCATCCCTACTATACTTAAGCTTATGCCTGCCCTATTTTCTCAACCGATCAACATTAAGAGATTCCATAATCCTTTGAACTTCAATTTTCAGTACTTCAAAAGCTCCTTTTTAAAATTTTGAAAAATAACTTTTGTTTTTACTTTCCTCTTTCCTTCTTATTATTGTTTATACAAGTAACACTGTGAACACAAGACCTCAAGCGTGTGATATATATTCTTAGTCATTTGAACTATAAGTTTCTTGCATATGCATGAATTGTTGGGATAAAAAAAAAAAAAAAAAAGCACATCCTCAACTCAACCATTGTGATTAAGATTTTAGAAAAATAGAAACTAAAGGAAGGAAAAATTTGCCGAGGCGAGAGAATGATGAAAAGGTAGGATCAGAGTCAGCTTCCAAGTGGAAATGATCCGTTTAAAACTCCAGTGTAAAAACTGAATGAGAGAGCTTTACTCTCGGAATTGTTTTAATATACAAATGATATTGGGGAACCGTAGATTCGAACATCATATGTAACGGTGAATGCTCTTAGGGCATGCTTGCTTACCATAAAAAAAATTAGGATGTGAAGAATTGAGTATGAAATGAAAAATCCCGAGGTAATCTCATTAATTTTTTAAGTTGGGAGACTCAAAGTCGATGTGGAACCACTTATTTTTGGATAATATTTAAGTGCTTACTAGTGAGTTCCATAGATACTTACTAGTCAGTTTAATCAATTGAATGGATTGATCAATAATCTTTCACAAAAGTTGGTGTATTTGCTTATGGCAGTCAAATTAAAGGTCGTGGCTGCTTAAATGGCAAAAAAGTATAATATTATACTATTAAAATCACTATATGGTTATAACTTGGTTGTATACGTCGAAATAAATAATGACACTATTGATAATGACATTGTACAACAACGAGTTCAAATTACAAGAATCATTAATGAATTATATATCTAAGGATGAAGTCCCTAAATTCATTAAAAAATTACTAATTTTTTCGTTAACTTAAGTAACTTGACACACTTTGGATTGTAATACCGTCATTTTCTCACTATAAGCTCTTAACATTTCATATTGGTTGCGAATTTAACATCTAATTTACGTTCCAAAATTAATTTTCACTATTTCATATGAAAAACTACCAATTACCCTCCAAAGTTAACTCTATATGTGACAACCCATCCCTACCTTTACAATTTTATAAATTTTAAAATAGTGATTTTATGAAAAATGCCCCTAGAGGCAAAGATTTTGACTTTTATTGACCATTGGTTAGAGAGACGTATGACTCATTCTTTTAGCGTATCCTTGTAGTACTCGTCACTACGAGTGCATAGGCGGAAGTCGTTCGCAAGTCTGGATTATAACAGTATAGTTACAGACGTATGAATTTGGTTATTTATATTTTGGATTATAAATTAGAGTAAATTGTAGCTATGGTCCCTCAACTAAAAATTCATTATCATTGGTTCCTCAACTCATCAAAACGTGCAGCTATGGTCCCTCAACTAAAAATTCATTACCATTAGTCCCTCAACTTTAATTCAATTGGAGAAATAGTCCCTTAACTTTAATCCAATTGTAGCAATGGTCATTCCAACATAACTCGTTTTGACAAAAAAAATTGATGTAGTTGACGAAAATGACCATAATTACACGTTTTGATGAGTTGAATGACCCTAATTATATAAATGGTTATTCCAACATAACTTATTTTGACAAATTTTGATGAAATTAATGAAAATGACTATATCTACACATTTTGATAAGTTGATGGACCAATGGTAATGGATTTTTAGTTGAGAGACCATTACTCCAATTTGATTAAAGTTGAGGGATCGTTGCTACAATTTACTCTTATAAATTAATTGAACTCCCACCTTGTGGGAAAGAAACCTAATTAGATTTAAGCAAAAGTAAGGGGACCGATCATCTATTTTGTTTAAGTGACCAATAAGAAATTAGAGAAAGGGATCAGCCAATCAGGAATGAGAGAGAAGAACCTCATCTTCTTCCCTTTCAACCCGTGCACACCACAAACCCAGTTTCAACCCGGCCAAATTCCTGCCAATTTCCACCATTTTTCAGTTGAAATTCACACATCCATCACTTGCAACTTCTTCCACCACCTCCCCTTTACCATTTCCGCCCAAAATCAAGATTTTTTTTAATGCCAAAACCGTGTATAACCTCACCGGAGAACCTGGAGGTTCCCGACAGTGATCGGTCATTCCGGCAAGTCTAACCACCCATCACCACCCTTAATCAACTCCCTTTGGATCCAAGAACAAGACCCATCCAATGATAGTGGCGTTGGAACATCGGATAAGTTGAATCGATGAACACCCATTTTAGGGTTTCCGGTGGGTTCGTGGCGAATTAAGGCTTTTTCCAGCCAAATTGGACTTTTCCACAGGTATAAAACTTGCTCTACTCATTGAGATTTTCATTTTTATGAAATTTCAGAATTTTTAGAAATAATTGATTTTTCTGGCGAGTCGGGAAGGCCGACCACCATGTGCGGTGGCGCTTAGGCCGAGGCATCCCCTGGCCTTCCTAGGCTAAATTTGATACTCCAATTCCATATGTGAAGTCCGATTGATGAAATTCCGTCGTTTAAACCTAGTTCCATTAAGGTCCGCCACTTGAATATTTTAGCAATCGACGATTCGATCATTGGATCGTCACTAAATACGTTGTAGTATGTAATATTTGAGGACTATAGGGATGTACGAAGCTTTCCGAATTGGATTTGTAAGTTCATATAATAAAGTGTTGACCTCCACTTGAATTTGTAATTGGTGGAGATCCAACCGTTTGATCATAATGAAACTTTAGTATGATGTTCTAGAAGCATAATTTGGATCTTTGGAAGTTATGGATCAGAAATCCAAGGTGTGGATCTTTTGGATTGAGTTATGTAGGGTTATGAACCCTACTGCTGACCTTTGACCGACGATTGACTTTTGGTCAATGGGTTTCAAATCATTTTAGAACGTCTTTGGGGATGTGTTTTATGTAAGTTACATATTTTATTGATAAGAATTCTGAGACATGATTTGATAATTGTTCTAGGCCCTGATCGTTCGTGATGTCTCGATATTCGTGCTAGAGAATTGTAGCGCGAACCTCAGGTGGGTGGGTCTTTTCCTTTTTATTATTATTATTATTATTATTATTATATATATATATATATATATATATATATATATATATATATATATATATATATATATACAGAGAGCTTAAGGGGAGGGATCCCCATTTTTTGAAAAAAATAGGGATTAGGTGTGGGGTCCACTTCACATCTAATTTCAACGATCGGAACCGTCTATTTTGTTAGTTTCGATTCATAGATCATCCTTGCAAAATATTAGCTAAATTGGAAATGTTTAAGACATCTAATTGGGTTCAAGGAAATGAACGAATACTTTGTTATATAAGAAAATATGAAATTTGATATTGATAATTAAATAGGCAAATGGTTTTGGATTGAATTGAATTTTTGCAAGGATGATCTATGAATCGAGACTAACAAAATAGACGTTTGGATCGTTGAAATTTGATGTGAAGTGGGCCCCATACCTAATCCCCATTTTTTTCAAAAAATGGGGATCCCTCCCCTTAAGCTCTGTGTGTGTGTGTATATATATATATATATATATATATGTGTGTGTGTGTGTGTGTGTGTGTGTGTGTGTGTGTGTGATTGATAGTTTCCAAAAATGCTTTTGAATTGATTCATGCACTTTATGCCATGATTAAATTATGTTATGAGAATGTTACACTGTTGCGAAATACCAAGATGATTCTAGGGGATGCGCAGGTAAGTTTAGTATGTTGATTAGAATTATTGCATCACTATGGCATGCGTACATATAGTTTGCTCATCATTGCTACACCCCATGTGAGTGCTCAGCCGAGGCTAGGCTAGCCTTCACGTGTATGTTCACCTTTCAGCACCGCACGCTTGCTGTGGATCCAACTAGGTGTTAGCCTGTCGTACAGACTGCAATAGGCAATTCCGCATAGGTGACTACGCATAGCGCAAGCTTCACGTGATCGTAGCACAAGCTTCACGTGATTGTAGCACTAGAGCGTTTATTATTACACCTAGTCTGTCATACAGATCACATTAGGTAACTCTGACTCGTGTGTTAGCATAGACTGATGAGCAATAGGTGCAGTCGTACACGTCACATTAATTGACTTCGACTTGCATGCTAGTATATATTGTTGAGCTTATGATTATATTCATATTACCGTTGAGATATTCTATTGTGGCATATTTTTAGATTTATTGTTGGCATGCATTTGATTTCATATTTATACGTAGTATGATTTTCGGGAAACTATATTTGTTTTATGGCGAGGGGTTACAATTTTTTCAAAAATGTTTGTATAAAACTTTATATTCAGGCCCACTCACCTTTGTCTTTCGCCCCTCCAGGTTTTAGCAGCTAAACTATCTTATCGACGAGATTTCTTGGCAAATCTCAGCATAGGTGGTTACCTTTAAGGGTATAATCCTTATTCTATCCTACTGTACTTTACTTATGCTCTGACATCACGTGTGAAATAGATTCATTCCCACTCACAGTGCACTCTTGTATTTAGGCACTTTTAGTTTTAAATTTATTCACATTTTCCACATCACTATACTTTATGGCTTCGTCACCTTCCAGGTGTCAGCTAGCACAACTCGATTCGGAGTCCTAGTGGACATTCCAGGTCAGGGTGTGTCACCATACACTATTTCTTCATAAAAACTACTAATCTACCCTTCAATGTGTATTACGTGCAAGTAACGTAACTTAAATAGACGAAAAATTGAATATAGTAGCTTCGAATTTAATATTAGGGATGTAATTGACATATTTTTATAATTCAAGGACTGATTTTTTTTAAAACAATAGTTGAGGGACCTAATTTTCACTAAGGTAATAATTCAATGACTAAATTGGCAATTTACCCTATATCTAAATAACAAAATGTTCCCACATCTACTTCTTTATCATGACTCTGTGAGTTCAAATCCTGCCTCAGTCACTCACTGTGAGTTTGATTAGTATTAGATTATTGTCACAGTGATGTGAGTTTGATAATGGTGGGTTTTATATATTAAAATGTAGATCCATCTACTATTACTTTTTCCATATTTTATGACTCACTATATGAGTTTGAATTCCATACTATTGGGATCACACTCCCCCACTATAGAAGACCTTACAAAATACATTCCTTACTAGTAAATATACCCGTAATAATAGGTGTAAGAATAAATTATGGATGTTATCCACTCACTCATTTTTATTTCACACACGCCCCTCTTAATTTTTGACTGTTAGACCGAATGAATTAAAGAAGATATCAATAGACAAAAATTAATAAAAATGTATGGGAGGTTAAAAATGATGTGTGAGTAGCACTACCCAAATTTATTCACATAATAAAATCGGTCTCTATAGAATTTACATTAAAAATAGAGAAAATAATATTTAATAAACAATTGATTAAATGACATTATTACTAGCCCATTGTGAGGCTAAGCCCACCCCTTCTCTCTTAGTGTAGATAATATCGTTTGATAAAAAAAAAACCATTTAACAACTAATTTAATCACATTATTATCCGCATGTGAATGACCTTTTTTATAACCGGTATTACACGCCTCTTAAGATGTGTTGAATGTGTTTAAAAATAGAGAAATAATATTTAATAAACAACTGATTGAATCACATTATTGCTAGCCCATTGTGAGGGTAAGCCCACCTCTTCCCCTTAGTGTAGATAATATCGTTTGTTAAAAAAAAAATTTATTTGACAACTAATTTAATCACATTATTATCCGCGTGCGAAATACTTTTTTTATAACCGGCATTACACACCTCTTAAGATGTTTTGAACATGTTTAAAATAGAGAAAATAATATTTAATAAACAACTGATTGAATCACATTATTGCTAGTCTATTGTGAGGTTAAGCCCACCTTCTCCCCCATAGTGTAGATAATATCGCTTGTTAAAAAAAATTATTTGGCAACTAATTTAATCACATTATTATCCGCGTGCGAAAGACTTTTTTTTATAACCGGCATTATATGCCTCTTAAAATGTTTTGAACATGTTTAAAATAGAGAAAATAATATTTAATAAACAATTAACTGAATCACATTATTGCTAGCCCATTATGAGGCTAAGCTCATCCCCCTCTCTCTTAGTGTAGATAATATTGTTTGTTAAAAAAAAACAATCATTTGACAATTAATTTAATCACATTATTATTCATGTGCGAATGACCTTTTTTATAGCCGGCATTACACGCTTCTTAAGATGTTTTGAACGTGTTTAAAAATAGAGAAATTAAATTACATTATTGTTAGCCTATTGTGACGTACTAATTAAAAAATACTATTAAAATTATGAAAATGTCCCTACTTTATTTGATGCATTATTTTGGGATGCTTATAAAGTTTTTTGTCTTGGGGGCATTTTTGTCCAAATATTTTTTTGAATTAGTGACACCAAAATCACTATTTACCTTTTTCATTGGCCTTATTTATAGATCTTCAGAAAAGTATTCAATTTCAAGGCATGTGTTATTCTAAGTCTTTGATTAGGACCTCCATCTTCATCGACGTTCGCAAAAATTGTAGGACTCTTTGTGGTTACTATTGATTTTGAAGTCTTGGACAACTCTTAATCATAATTTTAAACAAATTGTTGAAATGTCAAGCTATGGACCAGATTGGGTTAATAACACGACCCACGACCTAAAAGTTATAATATTACGACCGTGACGACGTCATATACAGAAGAAAAGTTGAAGTTGTGAAGTTGCGATGTATATGAATCCAAAATCAAATGTGATCATCGTCATCCCAAAATTCCACCAAGAAACGTCTTTCATGCTTTCCTCGCCTAGCCAGTCACCTTGTTGACTTTACCAACCCATTGCCCGTAACAGCAAGCCAAGTATTGCAATTGAATTGCTAAGTTAGCATCCATTTGCTTATATTTACCGTTTAGCTCAATTTGCAATTTAACCTAATTTACCATGAAAAAGATCCATGATTTTGGCACAACTGACTGACCCGACAGAAAAAAAAAAAAAGAGTAAATAAGGTTTGTTTTACACATGCATGTTTTGAGAGAGGTTATAAGGTTTGTGTTCCAAGCGACAAACATACACTAGATTAATTTAAACTACAAAAAGAAATTCAAACTTGAGTACAGAGTGAAAACACATTGCTCTAACTAATTTATGTTAAGTCCAAATTTAACACAAATCAACCTAGTTAGTTTCATATGTGTGCTCAAGGC
Source organism: Malus domestica (assembly GCF_042453785.1). Taxonomy (NCBI): domain Eukaryota; kingdom Viridiplantae; phylum Streptophyta; class Magnoliopsida; order Rosales; family Rosaceae; genus Malus; species Malus domestica. Next base: position 39,307,666 of record NC_091670.1, on the reverse strand, counting down.
ATATTTTGAGATTATGAAGCATAACAAGTTTATAGCAATTGTCACCCCCTTAAACCCATCTTTGGGGCATCGACCTTCGTACCAATTTCCCTGAATTACTAAGTGGAAATTTTAGTTATTATGCTTGGTATGATTTGTAATATCAGAAGGAAGCCAAGGGCAAAAGTTGTGCACCATCAAGTGGTGGAAGACTAGTCCAATTTATAATTTTCTTTTTGTCGATTTCCATCACCATCCTCGTGCCAATGAAAATTCTTTGACCCCACGTTTGCCTCCTCCGTTTAATCCAAAGTTAAATACAAGTCTTGTGCCTATATACCACTATCTTCAATACCTGTTCTTGCCAGATTTCAGAAGGCTCCTTATAGCGATGAGAAGGCAACTTGGGGAGGCAGAACTGACTAAGGAAGCTATGGCTTTAGCCTCCTCACAACAAAATGAGCTCCCATTGAATGAGAATGACTCACAAGACATGGTCATATACCATGTCCTAAATGAAGCCACTTCTCTCACCCCCTCACTATTGCCACAGAGGCACCACATCCATCGTCAACCAAATCGCCTGGAACCCACCAAGAACGTCGGAAAAAAGCACTATAGAGGCGTGAGGAGGCGTCCGTGGGGCAAGTACGCAGCTGAAATCCGTGACTCTGCAAGACAAGGTGCGCGTGTATGGCTAGGAACATTTAACACAGCCGAAGAAGCTGCCTTGGCATATGATCGAGCAGCTTTTCGAATGCGCGGTACTAAGGCCATGCTTAATTTCCCAGCTGAAATTGTGGCTGCATCATCTCCACCAACATCATCAGTTCATAGATTCAGGCCAAGTTTTAATATACCTTGCAGCTTAAATAGTAAAAACAGTACTACTACTTCAGACTCAAGTGGAAGTTCAAGTATGCTTTCAGTTGGGACGCCAAGATCAGAATCTGAGAGTAAATTAAGTGCGGTGGAGGTACAAAATATGGAGGGTCAGATTTTCTAGAAATGTTCTTTTTATTTTTATTTTTTTAGTTATAAACTTCGGGTTACTAAACATTAGGACATTAAGTTTCATTTTATAGAAAGCAGAGTTATTAGATGCGTGTGGGAAAGTTTGTAATTTTTCTTTCATTGTCTAGTTATTCTCTTTTGCCTTGCCAACACAAACGATAACAATATAATTCACAGCCAAAGAAATAAAAAAGGGTATACAAATGTACTGCAAGAAGTGAATTTTATTGGTTTTGTAATATATATGATTGAATGAGTTGGAGCTTATTTTGTATAGATACATACATTTTTTGGTTTTCTCTCTTTGAGCTTCACAATTTTGATGAGGCAGGTAGATACAAGAAGAAATGCTAAAATAACTCTTAAAAGTGAGACCTTTATGAACTATCTTCTACCTCGTATTTTTTACACAATGTTTTATAATGTTGGTACATGAATTGACGTTAAACTGGATGTGACAAAGAGTCCCACTTGTGAGAGATTCCTCGTAACATTTCTAATCTAAAAAGACAATTTACCTACAATTTGAGGAACACTCAGAATTAATTATCATCTTGTCCAGTACCTAATGTGAAAATGAAGAGGACTGTTCATATCAGTCCCTTAAAAATGGGTCTCTGGGCTTATATTTTGTAGTGAAATGCGTGGACTATGGGACAATTTTTACATGAATCACTCAAAGTATTTTTCATCGATCTTTTGTCACCTCACAATTTAACGTCAATTCATGTAACAACGTTATAAAACATTGTACTAAAAATATAAAATGACAAAAAGTTCATGAAGTGTCCCACTTTTGAATCTCTTTAGCATTTCTGACTTGTCAAATGGACCACTATTTTGGTTGGTAGGTAGACACACATGAACCTCTCCGTCTAATTTTTGTAAGACTAATTGCCAAGACAATTGCCAATTTGGTCAATCAATTCAACCTAATATCACATTGGTTCTCTCACCTTAATTTGTTCCATTCTATTACAAGTTGAACCCAAAACCTTACACGTAACTTAGATTGGCAATAGTCTAATCTCATATTCAAAGCAAATAGACTTGTCCCTTGCAGGGACCAAATTTTCTAATCAGCATATCAACCTCCATTTTATTTTCAACTAGAAGAAGAACAATTCATATAGACCATCCATTGACTGTACAATTTAAAATATTGTTATTAAGAAAAAGAGGACATGGATCCTCTCTGGATCCAATTGTCCTAATCTTAGAGACCAATGAATTCGAACCATTAAAATTTAATCTAACAGTTAAAGTTATTATAACTTTTGTAGTGAGCCTCTGTTCTAACTGTTAGATCAAATTTTAATGGTCCAGATTCATTGATCCTTAGAATTAGGACAATTGGATACGAAGAGGATCCATGTCCGAAAAAGAAATATGAAATGTCTTTTGGATAAGCTGACCAGGTACAGAGCATGGCTTGACTTTGAACAAGGAAGAGAGAAAAGTAAATAAATAAAAAATTCAAGGTCGGTTATGGAGTGGGTTTGCTTTATTTTATTTTCTTTTTATAATTGAAAAAAGATGGTTCATCTTCAACATGTGAAAGTAGATATACTCGAGGGTTCAAAGTTTAGATGGAGAATTTCAACTTGGTATCTGATTTCGAATACTTTCTGACGTGTTATATCCTTTTGAAAAATACTTGGGTTTTCACTGAAGAGTACCTAATTTCCGGACCAAATGAAATGGTCCTGTGAAATGGGAACAGCTGTCATTTTTATTCCCTGCTAATTAATAAAATATTTATTATCAATTAAAATCTTATGAAATTATCAATTTAACTTTCTAATTAAAACAGAACATAAATAAGAAATATGAGATAAATATATAATTTCACACAATCAAATTTTACTATTTTTTTTTCAAAACCTCCTAACATATCTCGAATTAAAAAAAAAACTTCCGACTTCCACATCCTGTATCAATCACTCTCTTTCTCTCTTCTTCTATTTTAAAAACAAAAATAAAAAAATTTCTCACAATTCTATATTAAGGGGGTGTATTCAATTGAGAATTTAAGAGACTTTAATAAATTTATAAATCCATGGATTTTTATGGAATTTAACTGATTTATAGAGATTCCCTATAAAATTTTGATTTAATTCCCATGAAATCTCATGAGAAGATGTGAGATTTGTAGATGCTTAAAATACACTACAAAATCTCTTCAATTCTCTCTAATTCCTCAATTTTCTCAAATTCTTTAAAATCAATTTCTAATTGAATACACCTAAAATGTTATAAACTTCTTTAAAATCCTAATTGATTACACCCGGATTTCTAAGGATTTTAATAAACTATCTTAAAATTCTAATTGAATACATCTTGAATTTTAGAGAATCACTTCAAATCCTAATTGAATATCTCTAGATTCATTAAAAGAATTAAAATCCCACAAAATTCCAATTGAATACATCGCCTAAATTTTTGCTATATTGAGAACCAAACAGTCCTCTTCTTCCTCCTTTTACCTCTGCCATGTCAAATCTGAACAAGCCCTATCCTCTTCCAACCTTTGTCAACCCCACCTCGTGACCTCGTTGGCTCCGGCATCAGGTGCAAGCTTCAAGCTCACTCATCAAGCCGACATCGATTCCTTAACCGAGATACCCCAATCCGTAATCCTCCCAAATTTTGTCGCCGCAATCTCACTGCGGGGTGCAGTCACCGGTGGGAGGAGGGTGGATGGGCTTGGTGGTGGTGGGAAAGGACGGTGGCTTGGGATAATGGGATGGAACTCATGAAAGGCTGGTAGTAATGTGTTAGCAGATTTGAGATGGACATGTGTTGTTATCTTGTTGTTCCACGTATCCAAGTCAATATACTGGGTACTCCCCGAGGTACATGGATCCTCTCCAGATCCAATTGTCCTAATTTTAGGAATTCTTGAATCCAGACCATTGAAATTTGATCCAACGGTTAAAGTTATTATAACTTTTAGAGTAGGTCCATGTTTGTAGCCATTAGATCAAATTTCAATGGCCCAAATTCATTGATCCCTAGGATCAGTACAATTGAATCTGGAGAGGATCCATGTCCCTCCCTGAGGAGTACCCACATATTGTCCTATTCTTTTAGCTTTTTATCTCAAATGGTTTTTGAGATTTACATAATTCTTCATTTTAGTCCTTAAAATTTAAAATTGTGGTTCATGAGATTGTCTACTTTGGTCATTCAATGAGAAACCTCCGTTAAATTAAAGGTGTTTTTAGTCTCCCTAGCATTACTCTAAAAAATTAGGTAAGTTAATCAACACTTAAGTAATAATCCACTCATTGACTTCCTTATCATCTAATTTACAAAATTTAATCTACAAATTTGATCTACCTGAAATTACCCACCAATCTCTCGAACTGAGAATAGTAAAATAATTAAATAATATAAAACTCTTTGAAAATCTGAAAAGGTAAATTACAAGAGTTTTTTTTTTTTTTTTTTTGGTAAAGAAGTAAATTACAAGAGTGGTTATAACATGGAAACCTTTTGTATAAAATCCTAACACTTGCCGATGTGTCTTAAGTTGGCGAGTCACTATCCTTTTTTTTTTTTTTTTTTTTTTTTTTTAATTATTTATTTTTAAATAGAAATTGCTCTCTCTTTCTGAAAGGCTAGTTTGAATGGAAGTTACACATCATGTTCTTCACTATGACTACAAATAGTTTCGGACTGCTACATTTCTATTTGGGCTGCAAAGAATGTTCAACAGACTCATTCGTGCTCGCTAGATACATATGTTAGAATAAACATATACCAAAACATGTAATTATGAATCACAGTGATCAAAATACAAATCCTATTCATAAGCCTGTAGCACGGAGAAGAAACTTACCTGCAAATGAACATGAAGAAACCAACAATTTCAGATTCTGCAGCAAACAAGCAGTGCACCTTCTCCTCTCTCCAGTAATCAGTTTGCTCTAACTAATAATAGGTCTTAGTTCGATGATTGAGCGTATCAACTGTGAGAGTAAAGGCCACTATATATACACAACATAATATTTGCCAGATCCCCTAAGGATTCCCCTATCAGAATCCTTATAGGAAACTAATCCCTTAAATAGTAGTCCAGTGTGATATGGATTACAAAATCCATTTCCAATAAAACTTCCCATTCAATCTCAAGACCAATAACTAAGTTCATAGATTCATACTTATGCTCATATTCTTACAACATACACATCAGAAGCATTGCTTCCTTTCTTATTCTAACCTTTGTCAAATAGAAGACAGCAAACTGTCCAAGTAGTCACTTCCCAGGTCTTGGAACTCAAATACATCAAATTCATGATCACACATCTTTTGCATGCTTGCCTTCCTCTTCACTGCAGGTTTTCTTTCCTCAACATTTTCTTCCCAATCTCTCAACCCTCTCTTCCGAGGATTCGAACCAATTGAGGATAAAGAAATGCTGAAGAAATCCAATCCCATGGCCTTTGCAACTGTTTCAAGGGGGAAGTTAAGATGTGCCTTTGAGCCTCTAATTCTCAAAGCAGCCTTGTCATAAGCCAAAGCGGCCTCCTCAGCAGTCTCAAAAGTCCCAAGCCAAACCCTAGCCCCTTTTCTTGTTGAGTCCCTAATCTCTGCTGCATACTTGCCCCACGGCCGCCTCCTAACTCCGCGGTAGTGCTTCGCAATTTCCACTTTCTTTGCTCTCTCGACCTTTGCTTCACATTCCAAATTTGTAGTTCCATTGCCTTCTAACTTGTCATTGCAAGACTGCTCCGTATTTTGTGCAGGACCAACAACACTGTCCAGAAGCTCCTCCCAGGCCTCAGTTCCCATTGATATCCACCTACCTAGGCTTGGTAGCCTTTGTAGAACTTCCATTGAACCTTCTCTCCCATCAAGAGGAGGCATATCTTCCCAGGATTGAGACAATTCTGTTGCGTTTTTGGGTCCATCCACACCGATAAAGCTCGCCCACACGTTCTCTAGTACTATAGCCTCATATGCTGGCTTTTCTGCATGAATATCTTCAGATGCTGGCTTTTCTGCATGAATATCACTATGTACAGTCATATTCACACAATTTGAAGTCGATATGAGGGGAGAGAAGAGATTGAGAAAATGGGCAATATAAAGGACTAAAGAGAGACGCGTGAACAGCTAAGCTTTTAATGAAGGGGCTGGAAACTTGTAGCTCAATCCAGCTGCTAAATACATGGAGGATTTCAGGAGTTTAAGTGTTTAATAAAATGTGGGATTCATTATTAAGTCTCCCACATCGACTTGTGTGGTGTTCTAATCATTTCCGCGGCTTTATCGATGTAGATTCTATGTACTTACGGTTTTCTATTGTCAACACCTTCCTCAAATTCATGAAGATTACATAAGAAACAAAGAAGAAGACGAATTGAAAGCTGGACGGAGTATTAAGTTGAGTTTTCATATTGGCATGCTTACACTCTCGCTTTTAAACAATCCTAAAAACCTACTATAAAATCATTTTTTCCTTAAGGTACTCTTTGAAAATAATTGCAGAAAGATGGCTGCAGTATTCAGAATTGTATTTTAGGACTCAACTGAGACAATATAATATCATATATAGATGGCACTTGGCAGAATCAGGTGGGAAGGGATTTGGATCATTTGAGGATTAATTAGAAAAAATATCTCATCTGAACATAATTAATTAATTCTTGTTGCAAATCAGATCCCTTTCACCTGAAGCTACTGATTTCACAAGTAAATTCTTGTGTACCCTTGAAAAAAGATATAATATGAGAGTTCTAAAATCTTTTTACCCACACAGAGAAGAGACTGCTAAATTGTAAAGTCCAAAAGTGCTGCCCTATACTAATTTACTTGAAGACTTTTCCAAAAGAACATTATTTTATCATCGAAAAGACTTCAAAGAGGGAAGTTGAAAACCCTTTAGTCATTTGAAATTTACACGGAAAATATAAATGTTAATAATTGTAAAACTCCATCCAATCCAATGTTGTGATATTCATTTTTTGGACTAATCCAGTCCCGTCCAAGGAACCCAGAAATGGCAGTAAACACGGTATCCAAGAAATGCCACGGTATTCAACCTTGTGATATTCATTTTTTGCAATAAGCTGGCATATCTTAGAGCCCAAGAAATGCCAGCTTGATTAACAAGTAGATGCATAAATACAAGCTATCAATGTCATAAACTAGCCGCACGCTTCAGTTAGAATAATAATATAATACGTAGCTAGTGAGAATAAAAATAATAAGGGCTGATGACAAAAGGGGAGGTTGGATTTGCAGAAGATCAAAGCAAGCTAGGGATGTTGTTATGTAGATGCGGCGTATGAACATGATTTGGAGTGGAATATTTTTCAAAATCCGTGGGTGCATTTGAATTAGGCGTGTTAGAAATGTATTCAGAGCCAAGGGGTTTGACTTTGATCACTTCTCCTTGCTTCTGTTGATGGCAAAAGGAGAACATATTCTTGCAAAGCTTAAGTTTGTTTGGCATCTCTCGCTGATTTTTCACTTGTGCTAGGATGTCATGCGCTCCCTCAAGCTTCAACTTGATATCGTTTTTTTAAGACCTAAACGCTTGGTTAGCTAGGATAGTGTGTCATCTTTGCATTCAAATTCAATTATCCCTGCTTCATAAAGAAAAGATCTAACTACATTTTACACCCTCCAGGTTTTGCATAATATTTGAAAAAGACCACAAAGTTTAATTTTATCATATTACATCATGAGGTTTTGAAATTGAAAAAGTATATGATTTCTATTTATTTGATTGTATAAGCTTTCATTATATTGACGATGTGGCATATTAATTCCACAATAACCCATAAATTGTCTCACACTTATCATATTATCAATTTAATGAAGGGGTAGACAATAGTCAAAATAACACAAGGCAAAAAAATCCCTGTGGGGAGTAAAAATGCATCGTTAGGGGAGGGCTTTGCCTAGAGAGAAGCACTTGCGCGAGCGGCGGTAACGAAGCGGGAGTGAGAATGTCGGCTTGATTAACACAAACATTGGTGATGGATTAATGCCCTGAAAACCTAAGGATTCCTCCGTAAAATTCGTTCACGAATGATGAGTTATGACCTCAGATCAAGCCGAAAGGCATAGTCAACGACTCTAAACTTAAAAGAATATAAACCTGAATAAAACTTTTATAATATTTTTCTATTAAATGTTCTAATCAAATTATTAATAAATATAGCAAGTAAGTTTTTTTTTTTTTTTTGGAAATCAGAAGATTCAATAACCGGGCAAAGATGCCAAACAATACAAAGAGAGCCTACACCGAAGCAAACAGCCAATAACTACTTGGAAAGGGTAGAGCGAGGAGGTTACAGAGAAAACACGATGTCGCAACAAATGCTAAAGCGTCCCTCCACGCAATACCACAAACCATTAAGGCGGATAAGGTAAACCGTCGTTACACAAAACATGAACCAAGGAAGATAGGGGTCTATCAACCCACACATGATCACATACTTCCCTACTACTTCGCGACGCCAAATGGTCCGCTGTTGAATTGGCCAGTCTTGGAACCCAAGACCAGCGGCAATCAAGAAACTCCTTTCCCAATCTAACACAATTCAGAAAAGAGGGGAAGGCATCCCAACCGCCTTTCTTAGCCATGTCCCTAAGGCAAGAAATCGATTCCAACGAGTCGGACTCTAAAATAATCTTATTCCATCTCATCATCTTGCCAAGCATACACCCGTGCAAGATTGCCATAGCCTTTCCCATAGCCACACTAGTAGCCTTCACACCTGATCTACTAGCAGCAAGAAACCTCCATTCCTCATCCCGTGCAACAATACCCGTGAATCCCCGTCCATCACAGGACCCCCAGCTAGCATCCACATTTATCTTAACGAAACCCGTACACAGAGGAGACCAACAAACATAAACCAATTAAACCAGGCCACGAGGTGGAGGCGTAGTCCGAGGACCACCCCAGGCTTCTTTGAATGTAGAGACCGATACAGAAATGGCCAAAATAACCTGCCTAGTATGAATTGGTTGCTGGTTGAATTGCATATTACATCGGGCTTTCCATATATGCCAACAAGTGAAAGCGATATATGAGAGCATATTGTTTCTCACCTCAATTGATCCCTTCGCTGAATCAAACCTCTGTAACAACCAGCCTGCCCAAGAAGAAGTATCCGTCTGATTAATCGTCATACCCAAGCTTCCCCCGAACCAAACAGCCTCCACCCACGGGCATTGCAAAAATAGATGTACAATTGTTTCATCCTGATTCTTACAAATCGGGCATAACGGAGATGGGGAAGATCTTCTTCGGAAGAGGTTTGACATAGTAGCCATAGCTTCCTGAAGGGTCTTCCATAAAAAGCATCTGATTTTTGGAGAAGCCTCAAGTTTCCACACACACTTCCATAGATGGGCAGGAATGGTGACCGAGGATCTAATATTAATACCCCCATGGGGCAGATTCCGACCAACCACCCATTTATATCTGGATTTAACTGAATATACCCTTTTTTTATCTAGGGGCTAAACCAAACGATCACGTAACAAAGGGTCTCCAATATGGGTCTCAAGGATAGCATCAAACTCGGACCTTTCCAGGAATGGCTTTAGAAAATCTATATCCCACATTCTATTCTCAGAGCAAATCAGCTAATTAACCACCAAATTATTAGAAACCTGTACCGTCCCCGATTGAGAAGGTCTTCCCATTGGAATAGATGGGATCCATCTACCAACCCACACCCTAACCTCATTTCCACTCAGAATCTTCCAATAAGCTCCATTACGTAAAATGTCCCTTCCAGTGAGGAGGCTAGACCAGGCCCAAGAGGCTCTCCCACCCCTTTTAGCATCCATGAATGAACAATTAGGGAAATACCGTGCCTTAAGCACCAAACCCCACAAAGAATTCGGCTCCTCAATTAATCTCCAACACTGCTTAGCCAACAGGGCATCGTTGAACACCTCGAAACTCCTAAGACCTAACCCGCCCATATCCTTCGCCCATCCCAACTTCTCTCTAGAAACCCAATGAATACGTTGTTCACCATCTTTTTGCCCCCACATGGCATCCAACTCATTGCATAGAGAAGTAGGAAACTTGAATAAGTTCATAGGATATGCAGGGATTGCTTGCGCCACCTCTTTTATGAGGACCTCCTGCCCCGCTTGAGAGAGAGCGGCTTTCTTCCATCCCCTGAGCTTACCCAGTAATCTTTCTTTAACGTAGGCTAGCCCACTTTTTTTCGAACGACCCCAAATAGCGGGAACCCCCAGGTAGACACCTGGATCTCCAACCTTCTCCATACCCAGTATGTTCGCCAAATGAAGTGATAAAGACTCAGGCATATTGTTACCAAAAAATACGCTTGACTTTGACTTATTAACTTTTTGACCCGACGCCAACCAATAATCATCAATGACTTAGGATAATTTCTGACAGTTCTCCTCCTCAGCTCTCAGGAAAATTAGAGTATCGTCAGCAAAGAAAATATGGGATATTGTCGGGCCAGGCTTGTTCATTTGGACTCCTCTGATCCAACCTCTATCACTAGCGTGCTGGATGCGAAGTGATAACACTTCACTAACCAACAAGAATAGGTAGGGGGAAAGCGGATCTCCTTGTCTGAGCCCCCTAGAAGGCACAAACTTAGTTCCAAGAAGACCATTCAGAATGATTGCAAAATTCACAGAAGAAATGCATCTCAGGATCAAGCTTTTCCACTTACTGTCAAACCCCAATTTCTCCATCACTACCATTAAAAAATCCCATTCCACCCGATCGTAGGCCTTATGCATATCCAGTTTAATGCCCAACTCGAATTTGCATTTTGCTTTCCTCAATTTAAGAAAATGGAATAATTCATGCGCAATTCCAATATTGTCTTAGATTTGCCTTCTTGCCACAAAGGCATTTTGGGTAGGGGAAATTAACTCCGGAAGAAACGGCTTGAGACGATTCGCCAAAACCTTCGAAATAACCTTATAAGAATAGTTGCATAAACTGATAGGCCGAAATTGAGAAACGGATTCTGGGTTTTGAACTTTCGGTATCAGAACCAAATGAGTAGCATTGATTCTCATGGGATTTTCTAAACCATGCATAAATTCTCCAATAATTTCATTCACATCCACAGTAAGAATGTCCCAATGAGCCTGATAGAAAATCCCCAGGAAGTCATCGGGACCAGGGGCCTTCATCCCACTCATTTGTAAAACAGCATATTTCACTTCATCAACCGAGACCGTACCCATAAGGGTAGCATTCATTTCATTGGTAACCTTTGGAAGCACACAATCGAGGATTTCTCCCCACTCCCTGTGCCCAGACGATTTGAATAACTCCATGAAATGATCATCCACCAAACTCCTAATCAGACTTGGGCTTTCAATCCACTCTCCGCTGCTATTTTTTAAAGTCACCACCTTATTTCTTCGTCTTCTTTGAAGGGTAGACTGATGAAAGAATTTGGTGTTGGCGTCTCCCTCGTTTAGCCATTTCACCCAGGATCTTTGCTGCCAGTAACACTCATCCTGCCTCCATAATTGATCAAGATTGTTGGAAAGAGCCACAATTTCCTTCTCATTCTCCTTCCAATTCTGTTGGAGCCGACCCAGACATTCCAACATCTCTTTAATTTGCCTTCCACGGTTACTGAATTTTCCCCTGCTCCAGTTGATTAATTTGGCACGACAAATATTGATTTTATGATTCCATATCTCAATAGGACTCCCCTCCCTGGATTGATTCCAAGCATTTCTCACGATGTCCCTGCACTCCCCGTCCTTAGCCTAAAAGGCCTCAAAGTGAAACATCTTCTTCGATTTATTACTCTTAGGCTCACAAATTACCACCACATGACTATGGTCAGACCCTAGAGACGTTCTGATTTTAACCGACGTATTAGGCCAAGTGGATTGCCAACAAGCATTCACCAATCCCCTATCCAGCCTAGCCTCCACCAGCTGCCCATTTCGAGTCCCCCTCCAAGTAAATTTGGGTCCATTAAATGCCAAATCCATAACCTCCACCTTGCACCTAAACTCCTCCAGGTATCTAGGACGGTTGTATCTCACTTCCGCTCCCCCAGATTTTTCATGATCCCATAAGACTTCGTTAAAGTCCCTACCACAAATCCATGACATATTATCTGGGCTGAAATTCTGAATCATACCCCTCCAAAATGCCTCTTTCTCCATCCTGTACGATGTCGCGTAAACTCCGGTAAACCGAAATTTAACTTGCGAGTCAACCAACCCACATCTAGCATCAATAAAATGCTTAGAAAATTCCATCACCTCCACTTGGACAGAGTCCTCCCACCAAAGGCTAAGCCCTCTAGCTCTCCCGATCGGAGCTACATCAAAACCATTCGAGTACCCCATCCGCCTTCTTACTCCAGCTATTCGATGATCTTTCATTTTGGTTTCTGAAAGAAAAATCATCGAGGGTCTGTGTTCCCTTATTTGCCCATGTAAGGCACGAACCACTGTGTCCGACCCTAGACCACGGCAGTTCCAAAACAGGTGTATCATGGCGATCTTGCAGCTGAGTAAGGCCAGCCGCCACCACCTCGGGATGAAAACCCCATTTTTTTAGACCTCTCTACCTTATTCTCACCATCAGGGGTCATCTGTATAAATTCCCCAATTTCCTGCTTTTCTATCGGGACCTCCTGTAAGATCTCTTCCGTATAGCTCTCCTTTTCCATTAACAAGTGTCTGTCACTTATAGGCATCTTACCCAATCTAGCAGCAGCTCTCTCATCTTTTCCTCTTACTTTGCTTCTATCATCGCCAGTTTTCATTTTTTTTCTAGGATGATAGACCCCCCTCATTACTTACCCCTTCCAAATCCCTTTTACTCTTACTCATTCCCCTTTTCGACTCATGATCTGAATCCGTCGCTATTTCTGTTTGTTTCATACTTGGATCTCTTCTGTGCAGTTCCCTTGAATAGTGACCTTGATTATACAGCTCCACTATTCCATTCCCATTAGGTGCATGGTTTGGTTCCACTAGTTCCTCTATCACGATAAATGGTATTCTTCCATACTCATTTGGATCCACCCCCGGTTGAAAACCCAATACAAAGCGGTTCTGCCCCATCAGCCCACAACTATCCCTGATCCATTGGGCCAGGTTAAGAAACAGTCCATCTCTCATTCTATTCATCCTGTGCCATTTCCTTAAATTGTTTCCTAATCCTTGCTGAGGTACAGGTTGTTTGGAAGCACCCTCCCTAGATGCACTTGACTCATTATGCACCCCAATACTACCTCTTGTTCCCCTCCTTCTTATCCCCGTACTTCTTCTCTCTCCCATATTGATGACCACAGGTCTTGGCCTTTCCATAAAGGCTCGCACTGGTGCCGCTTTTGTCCATTCCCCATACCCTGCCATACCTCCCTTCACAGCTTCGAAATTGCATTCATTGTTGGCATGCCCGATTCTTCCACATCTATAACAAAAATCTTGAAGTCTTTCATATCTAACTTCAATCCACGTCTCCTCTTTGTTTTCCCGCGGGAGCCAACAACCGGTAACAAGGGGCTTCGAAGTATCGACCGCAACTTTGACTCTCAAAAAACCCCTAGCCCTTTTTGGATCTTCTACTTCCTCCACTTTCCTATTGTAGAGACCAGACACCTGACATTTTCTTCTAAACTCAAATTAAACGGGACACCCCTAATTTGTATCCAAAACGTGACTACTTCCACATTGACTTCCTCCAAGGCTAAATCCGGTGGCCATTTTTTAACAGAAAAGTTCTGCTTCATTACCCCCCAAGGAACCTGATCAATGATCTTTGTGGCTGTGCTCTCATCCGGAACAATGATGATGAAAGTATTGTCCTTAACCCACTTAATTTCTATCTCCCCCATCTCTTTCCATAAGGATCTAAGAACATTTCGAACTCCCCATTTGTTAAGGATCTTATTTACCAAAGCTGTACCCACTAGCTTTACACCGTGTTCCATAGTAAAAAGCTCCATTTTTTTCTCTAAGTGCACTACAAGTTCCTCCACTTTCGCCCCAGCCATCTGACTCCTAAATCGATAGAAACCACAAACCAGTTTGTACACAGTATACAATAGATAGACAATAGGGATTATCCTCCCAATCTTACTACCTTTTTCCTTGGCTCTCCTATTGACCTCCCAACCCTTCAACACCAATTGGAAATACCAACAACCCACTGACAAATTAACCAGCATTTTTTTCCACCCAAGAGAACTTACCTCTACATTACTATCAGAATTGAATATTGCTGGGTGGTTGGCCTAGGCTCTAAATGCATGAGAGGACTGAGGAAGATTTAGATTTACTTTCTCGCCTGATTTTGGTTGTCTGCATTTATTATTGGGACCACCTTCATGAATGATAGATCTGCCCTGCACCTTTAGTTGCTTCGAGCATTTATGACGGGTAGGAATAAACCCCCTTTCACTTCTTCCTGCCATTAGAGCAACTCCACCCATGTGGGTTGCTCGGGGGACAGTGGAGAAGAAGGGGCCGGAGGCCCAGTGGAGAGAGGTCCAGCCGTGTGGAGGCCGAGCGATGGTGGGAGCCCGAGCGAAGGGGGGTGGGGAGTCGACGGGCCTGTGGCCCAAGGGCTTTGCAATTTTTTATTTTTTTTGTGTCGCAGAGAGAGAGAGAGAGAGAGAGAGAGAGAGAGGGGGACCGGAGCTTTTGCAATTTTTTATTATTTAAACAAACCAAAAAAACTATTATTTTAATTGCTTATTGCCAGGGGGAGGGTTCCAAGGGTGGAGATGTAAATAGCAATTACTGTTCATTAATGGTAGTTACTATTCATTTAAGGCAGTTACTATTCAATAGGGTGGATTGAATAGTGGATTGCCAGGGGGAGGGCTCCATGGGTGGAGTTGCTCTTAGAACAAACCGGAATAGACTGCCCAGATCTTGACCCTACCAGGAATTATCTGACAAGGAAGGGGGATTTAGGATCGATTTTGTTGAGAGCAATAACTGGTATGGGGAAGGGAAAGGTTTGTTTGGTTTAGGTAACTTAAATGCCAGGGATGGGTTCCGCAATGACTTTAAAGAGAAAAAGGGTGTTGGGAAATTAGGAGGGTGAAAAAAACTGAGATCTGATAAAAAGAATTTGAAGAACACCTGAAAGTAGCTTCAGTACCCACACAGAGGAGGGGCTCTCACGGAGGAGAGAATAGCTCTCACAGAGGAGAGAGTGGTCACTGGTTAATTTGGAAAGCCTAAAATATAGCAAATAAGTTTGTGCAGCTATATATAGTACAGTTATGCACATCAGCTTATGCGTAGGATGGTGCTGGCAATTCTCTCCAATGGCAATAATAGACCAGCACATTGTGTTAGATTACAATTTTTTTTTTTTACCTCACATTAAAATTGCAAATTGATATGTAAAGCATGAATATTAATCTCATTAATGATATATTATCTATTTATCCACAAACAAAGAATGAAAAAAAAAATTGTTCTATTTGTACAATTTCAGTGCATTTGTATGTCTCAAATCCAGATAAGTATGTTTTTTGGCCTTCACTGCACCCTACCCAGAAAACATACAAGTTAGAACTTGTTTAAATTAGCATTCCGCTCTGTAATTGGTCGTATCATCAAGGACTATAATTGATCAATTACTATAGTCGTTCATGAAGATCTTATAACCCAAGTGTGCAAAATAAAATGCAAGCATACGTGTCACAGTTATATAGTGAAAAAATTGCGTTATGTTGGACCAGGAAATGATTATTACAATTACTCACGTGTAACACAAATTAGTTGAACCTTCAAATGGTACTTAAATTCTTTTGACAGCAATCGATACAATTTAAGAATCACCAACCGATTGCTTGTACATATATCACTGCGTACCCCGATCCAAATTCTCTTATACAAAGAGTGTTTCGGAAAGAGTTTCGACAGCCTTGTCAGCAATGATTTTGTACATTTTTTCAGTTGGATGAACCGCATCCCAAAATACGTACTTTGCTGGGTCAGTGCATGTTTCTAGTCCCCTGCATGAATCTCCTATTTCCATGGCTCCAGTCCCGCAGCATCCTTTTGAAGTTTCAGCCAAATCTGCCAGTTTTCACAAAAAATTTTAGTTTCTTTTAGTTATAACACAGAATTTGGACTTGTCTCCATTATATAGTGTCAAATCAGATACGAATTACTTATTTTTAATAAATTTATGAATAAATAGTAAGCAGAAAAATTGACTGACCATATAATTTTGGGTTATTTATGGCATTTTGCATAATACCATAAGCATCAACAAAACCAATTTTCATTCTGGATGTTTTGGTTATGGCCTCCAATTTCTTTTGTATCCTGGAACTCAACGAGAATGCCACTTTGTTGTAATTTTCAGCACAAGCTGTCACGTCCATTAGCGTTTTCACTAGTGGCATGCACCCCAATGGTGGAACCCCAACCACAACCAATCTTGTCGCTCCTATCCTCTCCATTTGCTGCACCAAAAATAAACCTAAAAAATGTTTAACAATACAGATTACAGATATGTGTATGCAATTTTTCTCGTTTTGCACACTTCTCTTTGTGTCTCTTACTTTACCTTGACTGATTGAATTCAAAGGCCAAGATAAAAAGAAATGTATGCAGAAGGAGAAAACAGGTGTGTCGAAACCATTTCGTAGGGATTTTATGGATTCAAACATTTTAGTTAGGGCCAAAGATTAGGAGATTAAAGAAGAGGACCTGGATGCCATTGGCCATGCAAGAGACCAAGTAATTTTGGTACTCTTCAACACTGAACTGCTTGGGTCGAGTTGGGTCCAAGTAGTAATTTTGGACAAAGTCATTTGTGCCCATACTCAATATGAGTACAGCAGTTCTAATAATATCCTCAGCCTTCTTCTGACCTACCAATTTTATCAGCTTGACTTTGTAATGCAAAAAATACTTCAGTTGTCTGGGAAGAGACAATACACTCTGTTTAATCAACAAAAAGAAAATTGATATACATTAGTTTTCACTTGTGATTATGTGACCGTCACACTAAAATTTCTCGTTAAAAAGTATTCCATAGTCAGTTACCGAAATGTTGGCGGTCAAATCATCATAGCCGGAACCAGCTGATGCGAAACTAACACCATGCGGCAGATCTTGCAACTTCAAATTGGGGTCGAGAAATGCTGGGATTATCTTTGTGTGGCCAAGGGCATCCGCTGGTAATTAATCATAAATTGGAAACATGCAAGTTAATTGAATAAACACAACGTATCAAATACGAGTAAATTAGTCATAATGTGACTAATTATGAATTAAAACTGTGTTACGTACCAATAAAATCTGTGGCAAGTCTTCCATTAGAGAACCTTCCAGTAGGGCGGCCATTGAAGAAGTCCTTCCCATAAGGAAGGAAGTTGCCCTTCAGGAAGGTCGGTAGAACATTGTTGTTGCCAGGATCAACACTTGAATCTCCAAACACTAAGACACATGTCACGTTGTTCCGAGCAGCGACTTCCCTCACTCGGCCAATGTCGACTGCTCCTGAGAGCAAAGGAAGCAGCAAACCCAACGTTACGATCAGCACACCCATCGCCACCATTTTTTAATGCGTTAATGTTTTTCTGTGGAATTTTTGCCACCCTTCACCTCTCCTTTAATAGGCCGGTGATAATTAAATGACTGATATTGTTGATTGAGTAAGATTGCGTAGACTAAATTTGTAGACTAAATAATATATCACCAATAAGAATTAATCATGTTAATCAATACTAAGTAATAATTCAATCATCAACTTCCATGTCATGTAGTTTACAAAATTTGATCTAGAAATTTTATCTCCCTATGACTCGTCGACAGTGTTCTCATTGATGGTTGCATATATATGTTGTCAAATGGGTGGCTTGCAATAATGGGAAGAGAATTCAATGCTAGCGACTGAAGCAGATGTGAAACATAAATGTGGACATGGCGGAACCTGCAAAATGCACATGAAAGTTATTGCTAAACCAAGGTTAAAAATGATAACAACACTAATCTCTTAACATATGCGTTGGTCGAGTTGGCCCAGTTCTCTTCATACATGAACTCCACAAATAAGAGAAGGACTTACCTGAAGTGAAATAGGGATATATATCAACGGGTTGTAGGGTGTCCAAAATTAATTATTTGACACATATATGGAAGTTAACACACATTGTAGACCATTAGTTAGCGTCTCTGTTTCATGTACAACAAATAATGATTTTACCCACCCATTTTTTCTATATATAAGGAGGCTTCTACCTTCCAATTACAGCATGTCAAATCTTCAGTTCCTAACCATACCAATATTATTCCAACTTAATCACTCATTGTTAAGGGTGCAACTTGGGTTGGGTTAACCCGAATCTGCCCATGCCAACCCGATTTCAAACTCAATAGAGTGGTTTAAAATAAAGTAAATACCAACCCAAACCTAGCCCGGCCTCAACCCAATTAATTATTGGGTTGAGTTGGGTTGATGCTTTGCCCATCCATGCTAACCTAAACCCAACCCCATTGCTAGCCCAAATTGCTCATGTACATATTACCCATCCCATTTCATATTATATAAGCTACTCGAAGTTTGTTGTTTGGTTTTCATTTGAAGCAATAAATGATTGTGTTGATTTTACATTTCCTTTTGTTAAAACGTTGGTATTGTCTATGTAAAATTGATTTTAAAATATTTATGATGCTATTTGGTTCAAAATTTGAGATTTATCTTATAAATAATGTGTTACAAGATAGAAATTGATAAGGTTGGGCAAACCCGAACCCAAATTAACCTGAACCCAAACCCGAATTAGGAATGTTGGGTTAGGGTTGGGTTACCATCTAACCTGCCCAAGTTGCACACCTACCTATTTGCCAGGCGTTGGGTTTTATCACAAGGTCTCAATGTTATTAGGATGAAACTATATGCTTATATACTTGTATTTTATTTTCTCAATTCTCCGGGGACTTATATGCAACACCATATTATCTCTTTCTCTCGAGGTTTTACTTTCTCAAAGGCTTGAATGTAAAATGTACAATTATATTTACAGTGAATTATAAACTACTATATACGTAGACGTAGCCCAATTCAAATTGAACCACACACAAACACAATATTTGTGTGATTATGAGTCTTGCTTATGTTGATCCGATTTTGTGCATGGACCACAGGATATGTATTCTAAGTGAGATATATCTATAATTAGCAAGAAACAGTAGCCGGGTCTCGGTGTTTTAAGCAACAAATTCATAAATAGCATAAACTGGACCACGCATATGCAGTCGGTCGGCTAGCCTGCCTAACCAACAAAGTTAGGAACAAGTTGGAGTATTGCTTATTTCCAGATGCAAAATATGCATCCATGGACCGTTCTCAAATATTCTTCCGCACACTTCTGTGTATTACTTATTTCCAGATGCAAAATATGCATCCATGGACCATAGTGTCTCCTGTAAGAAACCCTAATTACAGAAAGGCTGAACAAACTAATTAAGCAGAGCTGCATCCAATAATTAAGCTCCTTTGGCGGTGAAACAATACAGCTTTATTGCTGGACAGAATTAAATGCTTCAATAATTTTCGGCAAATCTTTAAAGATAAGGTCAAGAAATTGGGTCTGCCAGAACTCGAAACCCAATTGATATTGTGATATATATACGTTGTAGGGTTTTATCTTGCATGTGTTGGCCGATGATATCGGATCGAGAATATATAAAGCTAGCATATTTAGTGGTTGAAGAGAAAGTAGGTAGTGCAATTTTAAATATTCAATAATTCATTGATTGATTTGACCCAAAAGAAACTCATTGATTAATCTTGTAGCTGCTGAAGGTAGTAATGCACGTATATTTCTTTTTTTTGAGGAAGTAGTAATATACAGATTACTTTATTCGATCGCATCATTTCTCTGCCCAGAAATTGCTTTCTTTTAATGCGGTTTAAGGTGGTAAACATCATTGTCATTGATCATAAAGATTTGGGTTCTGCTTGTACCCAACTTGGAGGAAGTTAGGATGGCTCAGCTCAAAAGACCAGGCATTATTTAAGTGCTTAAATCGATCATAAACCTAACTTAATTGAGGCTCGTCTGGTAGTAGGACGGGTGAATAAGAAATGTATATGCCTAAAAACTAAAAACCAAAAAATTGAAAGAATGTTTAAGTTGTTTCACTTTCAAGTTTACATTTTTCCTTCTTTCTTCCATCTCCTCCTTCCTCCATTGCTCCACTGTATTATTATTCCTATCTTATCTCATGTACTAGAAAATGTAGTTACCAAAGAGCCTTTGAACGACAGATAAAACACATAAGTTTTCTTTCATATATATTGTGTTCTGCGCAGTTCACGATATTTATTTTGAGGAATGCTGGAGTCATTTACTTGCTTAAATCAATCATCTTTATATATAGAGCCAAGGGCCAAATGAACAGTGTTTTTTGTGTCACAAGCTTTACAAAAATAGTTTAACAAAAATTGTCACAGCCCGTTCCAAAATATTACATTCGTGGCTGTGAATGGACGAAATTGCCCTTAAGAAATACTAAGTATGTGAAGCTCAAGTTGATAATTATCTAGGTTCCTAAGTTTTGAAAATAAAATGGAATTTAATAAGGATGGAACTTAGATTTTTAGGTTAAAATTTTGCGGTTTGGAGTTGGGGATTGGAAAAGGACATCCCCACACCCCTCAATCCTCTCCCTATTTTCTGCATGCTGTCTCTCTCTCTCTTCCCTCACGACTCTCTCACTCTCTCTGTCACTCTTCTTCTCCGTTCGAACCAAACCAACCACAAAACCACCCTAAACTTCTACCAACGACGGAGTTAAGACCACCATCAAACTCCTGAAACCTCCACGATCACGATGGTATCCATTTCAGGTAAGTTTTGCTTCGGAAAAACCCTAGTTTCAAAGTTCCCGTGAAGAGCACTGTTCACGAACTTCGAATTGGCTTTGTTTTAGGTGAAACCAAGCTCACAGTGAGCTTAAGGAAGTCCCAAGGAAGCTCGGAGTGCTTCGTTGGCATGAATTGGACGTCAGGATCACGATTTGTAAGTTTGGCCGAATTCTTGAATTTTTGAAAAGTTTGATCTCGTAGTTTTTAGGCCCTAAAACTAGTCCAACGTGATAGTAGGTGTTTAGGGCTTCAATTTGGTATAAATTACATGAAAAATGGTTGAAAAACGAAGGAGAATAGTGGATTTGAAAAATTACCCAGTTTCCGGCGACCGGAGTCCGGCGAAGGACCGTCGGAGAAGAGACTGGAATATTCCGTTAATTTTAACGGAATATCCTAACGGCAGTAACGGTATCCAGTTAAGTTTAACGGAATATTCCGGGGTTTTAACGGAATATTCCTGACGGCGTTAACTGACGCCGTCAGCATGCGTTGCACGTGGCCGCGCGTGGGGGCGCGTAGGTCCGTGCCACGTCAGGCGCGTGGGGGCGCGTGAAACCTCCAAAAATTATTTTAAAAATATGGGGATGATCCTGAGGTTGTGTAGGTCACAGTGGTATATTCATATACCCAATTTGATCAATATATGAGGAGTTATTAGCTAAGAGTGGGATTATGCGTTAAATAACGTCAAATTGGTTACTTCTCGTATAGGCGAGGATTATACGGACGTTGGGCATGGCTAAGGGAGGCTCAGGGACCTTCGACACGTCGATGTATTCTGTGAGTGGGCAGTTTTGTTTTCCGTATACATATATACTTGCCGTTTTCCCAGAAATTGAAAATGCATGAAATTATGCTTTAAATGAAAATGTATAAAAGTATATGAGATATATTAGTTGAAATGCCATGCATAGAAGTATGCGAAAAGTATATAGAATTATATGAAAAATGTGAATCGAATTGCCATGCATGAAATGATATGAATTGATATATGATGCATATGTATGAATTGGTGCGGCGGACGCACAGGTGAGTATTTAAATACTGTTATGATGATGTTGATGTATATTGAGCTCAAATCCTGCACCATGGTTTAGTGCTTATAGTATTCACCGCATCGCACGCTCGCCTTGGATCCAAGTAGATGCTGGTCGCATAGTCCACGCGGAGTGGGTGCGACGGGCCAGTCGTAGAGTGTTAGTGAGATTTCGACTGGTGGGTGACCTTAGATTATGTGCACAGATGATTGATGAGAAAGCACTAGAGCGTAACTTGTGTGCAGAAGGCCGGACAGGTCACAGAGGTGACTCCGGCAGAGTGAGAGTGATAGATTTTGAGCTCTAGGTTCAACCGTACAAGGCTATTAGAGGGCCTCCGGTTGATTACTTTCTTGCACCTGATATGATTATTGTTGATGCATCCATACTTAACTGTTGAATTAGACATGGCATGGCATGATTGATAAAGAAAAATGTTGAGATAGTAAAAATGAAGTTTTGAGAATATATATGTATATTTATATTTTACATTTCTGGGAAAGTATACAAGTTTTACGGAGAGGGGTTACAACGTTTTGAGAAATGTTTGGATTTGGAAAAGAATTGTTTTACTGACCCACTCAATTTTGGTTTTGCGCCCCTCCAGGTTCAGGAATCACAAAGGTGTGGTGACTACGAGGAATTCGACGGTGTTCTGACAGATTGGACAAAATTAGGACTCACCTTCGGGTGTATCAACTTATAAATTGTATCTTAAAGCTTCCGTACTGTGCAAATGGTTACGTCACTCTCACGTGACGGCCAGCATGCCCTCCTTCGGGACGGGGTGTGTCAAAAATGTCCCTTAAACAAAAAAACTTCAAAAGCAACCCAAAATAATGCATCAAATGTGGCAAGGGTATTTTCATCATTTTAACCGTGTTTTTTTATAATTAATTTTTTTGTACAGTTTTTTTTTAATAAGTAAAATCTCACAATAGGCTAGCAATAATGTGATTCAATCAGATATCCATTAAATATTATTTTATCTATTTTTAAACACGTTCAAAACATCTTAAGAGAGACGTGTAATGCCAGTTATAAAAAAAAAGTCTTTCGTACGTGGATAATAATGTGATTAAATTAGTTGTCAAATGATGTTTTTTTTGAACAAACGATATTATCTACATTAAGTGGGAGGGGAGGTAGGCTTAGCCTTACAATGGGCTAACAATAATATGACTCAATTAGTTGTTTATTAAATATTATTTTCTATATTCTTAATATAAATTCAATAGAGACCGATTTTATTACATGAATTCAGTTGCTTTAATTGGTTTATGAGGAGTTTTTTCTAGCATGATCTAAGATTATTTATTTACTTCAAATATTTGACTTTTCTTTTATTAATTTACGCATATAAATACATTTAAAACGTGTAAGTCGTGAGTAATACGTCGTGATTCAAAAAATGCATTATACACGCGCATGACGCGTGCATGAAGGCTAGTAAACTTAACTAAGGCTCGTCTGGGTTTTTTTTTTTTTTTTTGATAATGATAAAGGCAAGAGAAAATAAATGAGATGAAAAAGGGTGTGGAAAAATGGTAGTAAGAGGGGGTAAAGAAGAAATATATATGGAGAAAAACTAAAAAAAAAAAACAGAAGTTTTAAGTTATTTTCACATTCAAGTTTACTTTCTCGATGTTTCTTCTATCCTCCTCCCTCCATTGCTCCTCTTTTACGCAGAAAATTTGAAAAATAGCTGAATTGCAAAAACACTCAAACCATTAACCCAAATTTGTAGACTTGTAAGATTTAAGCCACTTGAGGTAGGTTTGAGCATGACTATATTTCTTGATCTCGAGTGCTCTTGTGGCTATATTTTCTAGTCTTAAATTAGAACATGAAAAAAAAGGGTTATCAGTCTTCAGGGAAATTAGCTATAAAAGAAAGAATTTAAACTTTGGTTGGTAAAATAGAAAGAAAAATATGAAACACATGAACAACATAGTCTTTACGAAGTAAAGTTTCTATACAAGCAGAGCACCAAAGATCCAAAATTTGTCTTAATTCTAAAAATAATTCTTTAAAAGAACTACCAAGTCCTCCGTTGTAGTCTAGTTGGTCAGGATATTCGGCTCTCACCCGAAAGACCCGGGTTCAAGTCCCGGCAACGGAATTCATTTTTTTTTTTTTAAATTTCTCTTTCGTTCCAAACACAAACGGCGTCAGTCCGTCTCCGTCTGCCTGGATTTTTTTGGCGGGAACATAAACCCAATGCAGGTTAGGGTTTCGAAATTCTGGCAGAGGAAAGATGGGGAAGCCCGGCAGTACGAGAAACGTGGGAGGAATCGAAGAGAACATATTAGCGATCCTCGGTTCTTCCGAAGCTAAAGACAATCAGGACGCCTACGAGGATAGTAAGTCTTAATTCTGCTGTTCCCTTTTTGTTGATAATTTCCTGTTTGGCTGCTGAGAAAATTCGTCAAGAAAATGAAGTTGGGGAACTAAAATTGGTTCCTCTATCAGTTGCTTCAACTCTGTTCTATATTATAAAGGGAATTGCACCGTTTTATCTGTATTGTTTCTTCCAACATTTTTGGGCGTTTTTCAATCGTTACTTGTTTATTTGGAAATTGGTGAACAGGAATCACTTTTCTCGAAGCCGTTCGTGCTGCTTCCATTGTACCGAAAGATGGAACTCCACCTCTCTCTCTCTCTCTCTCTCTCTCTCTCTCTCTCTCTCTCTCTCTGTTTAAATTCAAAAAGAAGGGAAAATATTGGATCTTTGGAGGAAATTACCTTGTTTATAGATTTATAGGCATAAATTTTCCGAAAAGATGAATTTTTTTTGTAATCTTCTCCATTTAGATAAGGTGCCCAATGCTAACGTTAGTCTTCAATTTATATTTTTATACAATCAGATGGTGCAAAGTTTCTTACAAATTTACTTTTCCTGTATTTTTTTTAGCGTTTCCCTCGAGTATAGTCTTCTGATGCAGATAAATCAAAATCATCCAGTAGCGTGCCTGAATTAATCGTGGTTGAAGAGGTACTAAGGTTTTATCTTCTCCCCATCTGTTTGATATGTTGTACTGACTCATATTGTATCAATTAAACGCCATTTCTGTGTGCTTGTTAGGCTTGGTTTCCATTTGCCTTCAGCTCTGAAATCGCTAGTAACGAAAAGGGAGCTGCTAACTACTCCGGGAGACCAGTTGACTCATATGTGAGTTAGATTTTTGGTTCATAATTATAATTGTTGTGTGAAAAGCTAGTTCACTTTATTATGTTTAAGATCCTAGTGATTGATGATATTTCCACCTGATTTTATATTTTTTGTTTTGGAGCTCCCGTTGGAATCTTATCTTCGTTTTGGTAAGCTCATCTCTTGCAATTTCACCTTGATTGAAGTGTTCTCTTGCCAACTGCAGAGTTTCCAACTTTTGATACAAGAACTTGTTGATGCAACTGGTGAAGCAAACTTCCAAGCATCAGAAACAAAGGTTAGTTTACTTGCAGTAAGATCATAGAAAAGGTATAAGAGAAGATTTTGAATTCGCATAGTCTTTGAATATGTCTGATAAAATGATCAGAGAGCATAATATGACCGTATCATTCATGAGCTTTCATTCAATCTGTGGTTTTGGGTTTTGATTGAGTTACATGTTTTTGGTAGTTTAATGATATAGACTTACTTAACCTGCTTAGTCTTGCTTCCCTGGGTAAGCGAATTTGCCCATCTTTTTTTGGTCTTATTTGATCTTTTGTTGCAGTCCTTGGCAAAGATGCTATTGTTTCTATACCTATTTAATGTTTTGGAATGGGATTTTCTACCACGTACCCGTATCTATAAAGGTAAATTGATATCTTCTTATCTGTTATGTTATGTACCTCTAGCTTTCTGGAAGTTTTAAGTTGCTCCTTATTGTATGCAGAAACCATGAACTGGGTAGTTCTGAGAGAGTCATTACTCAACATGCTTCTGGTATTCCCTCTCTTTCAAGCCATGAATACTGAAGAGCCCGTTTCACATTGCTGATACATTAATTGATTCTTATACCACAACTCTTACCCTCAAAAGTATCTTTTGAAGGTATCAAGGAAGGTAAACCACAAAAGCTTGATGAAAGATTGCTTGACCATTATGTGTAACCTGTATTAAACCCATGCTGGATTCACCGATGATCTGATATGTTCAGAGAACTCTGTGGCACAACCTGCTGAAAGTTTTGATGCTGCTGCTGCAAGATAGGAAAGAATACCTGCATAGCCATGCAGAAGTTTCTAGTAATTGTAAGCCCCTTAGAAATGTTTTGATGGAGGTTTTGTATAATGAATTTCAGAGTTGTCACTCATTTTGGACTTTTCAGATAATGGAGCTTGATGTATCCAAGCAGAGTGCAGATACGCAAGGTTCTACTACCAGAGATGATAGCATCAGGTACTAGTTTGTTTTCTTGATTGAACGATAGTTGCTAGCTCACTTACTCTCTCTCTCTCTCTCTCTCTCTCTCTCTCTCTCTGTGTGCTTATATATCACCTTTTATTTTAATATTTTTTCTATGCAAAAACACTTTTCACATTTGGTGCAGAACTCCTCTGTTGGAGATGATTTTGGAGGAACTAACGTACAATAAAGAGATTCTTGACCCATTTCTCCAGGTTCAAATTGTTTTAGTTGCTATCCCTCACCCTCTCCCATTTGTGGTTTTCTATGTTTCTGTATCCCTACCATAGGTGACAGCCAGTACCGTTGACTTCACACCTAAGGAGTTACATTCATCTGTTAAATTTTGACAGGGGGAGTTCATTTGTATAACTGTTTACTGAAATCTGATGCTTTAGAAACATTGTTCTTGGTGCTTATAGTGTGGCCGCCGTTCTGTTTTCAAGTGTAATCGGGTTCATATGCACTTGGTGCATCATTAGCAATTTCTTTTTGTTTCTTAAGTGTCTTATATCTCATTAATTACTAACCTTAAGTATTAATTTGTAACAATTTTTGATAAGTTGGCCACTAGGTCTTATTCTTCTACCAGTTTATTTTATGAGGTTGCATTTGCAGGTTTTTGATGAACCTAAATGGAAGCTTAAGATGGTTGTTCAGTACTTGTGGAAATTTATTGGTAAGGTAAGTTTCCAGAGTGCGTTTATATTGTCCTGGCATTACTTTTATTTTTTATATTACCTGTTGTCTGTTAATGTCCTCACTTAATCGTATTCTACATGTCGTAGCCTTCCATTCGCACTCATAGGTCAAATGGTCCTCCAGATGATGATGCATCTTTCAACGGAGCGTTGAAGTGCTTTTCAAATATCACCAGCGCAAAAAGTACCATAAAGAAGATTAGGACAGAAGTAGTACAGTTGCTTTTAGCACATGGATTTCAGGTGATTATTCTCTTTATTCATTCTAGTGCGATGTTTTGGTTGATTCTTCAAAGGATGTGATGTCTTCCGCAACATTCTTATTGTGTGTGCGCCTGTGTATATGTCTGTGTGCATTGGTTACAGAAGTGTTCGTCTATGGACGGTATGTAGCACGTAGATATAGCTTGTCTTTTCTTGTGGGACTACCGAACATTGCCTATCATTATGTGCCATTGATTACATGGTGTTAATGCAGTCGATGGCGTTTAGAGGGCATTATGCAAGCGAAATGACCCAAAATTGTCTGAAAAGGCCTTAGATGTAAACTTGTTTCCCAGTTGGATGACAGTTGGACAACTGGGATGAGTCGATATACATTTATATCCGATTGGATGGCTAAGAAGACATACTATGTATGTGTATGTGTGCACGAGCACGCACCCGTATTTAATCCTATGATAAATCAACACACCAATTGGCTTTTTATCTTATGCTATGAGACTAACGATGTTAAGTCAATTATAGTAGCATGTCTTACACTTTAACCGTAAGTTTCGTAGACTTTCTAAGTCTATTTCAGGCTCATTTGTAGCTGCCATGTGAGAACTGTCTGGTTGGAAACGCCTCTACTTCCGATGAAGAAACAAGGAGTGGCTCACTTGTTCAAATAATATAATGTCAGCATTAAAAAATATGAAGGCAGCAGACAAGTAAGCTCCGAATCAGAATCGGTTTTTACTTGTTTGTTTCTTTATTTCCTTCGCACATAGGGAGTTTTAACGAAACACTCCCGGTACTGTTCACTTTTAACCTCGTATTATTACCAAAACATGGTTTAGGCGCATGGAGATCTCGTCAATTGGAAAGGAAGCACTATTTACGGCAGCTACGATGGTATCAGCAGAGTCATAGTATGTTACAGGTAACCTGATTCAAAGCTCTAGTATTTATACGCGTATTGGCTAAACTTGAATCTTGAACACGTCTGTTTATCGGGAAAGATTCTGATCCTAACCTACGGCAACTGTAATTTTTTATCTGAAGAACCGATATCTGAGCTTTGCTTGTTTCCGCGTTTTTCAGGTCAGCTGCAAACAGCATCCAGTGAAAGCTTAACAAGAACTAAGGAATGTGCCGCGCGCTTTGTGTTTTATGGTCGGTCCTAAACCTTCATTTCCGCCTACTTTTGTTCTAGGATAAATCCGTGTCAGGCTGTAGAATTGTAGTGAGATCATTCGACAGAGATCAAACAGAAAACCAAGAATGTATAAACATTAATAGGAATGCCACCTTTTGATGTATCGATCCATATATTCTGCCTGAAAATTAACATTTCAATCAAGAAAGTCAAATGTTACATCCCAGATATTCAAATTCCTGTGTCCATTGCTAAATCTTCACTTGAGCCAATCGACGAAATCATGATTGTTCTTCGCTCACATCATTCGAGTTCCTGAGATGATTGTTAGCAAAATTAAGTTCAGTCGAATGCAAACACGGTGATGGAAAACACCGGAAATACCAGGGGAGTACGCTCACTTGGGGGACTGTGAGTCGATCTGCATTGTGACTGGTCCATCATTCACCAAATTAACCTTCATCATTGCTCCAAACACACCATCTGCACATCCAATCAAAGAAACAAAAGAGATCAACAAATCGAACACATTCAAAGCAAAAGAGCCAAAACTCGAAAATTCTGAACCAAAGATAACGGAATGCAGCGGAAACAGAGTTCTTCATTACTGTTTAGCCAGATCAAGCTGTTTATTTGACAATGTATGCAATACATCAAACTTACATCACAACTTTCGAGTTACAAGACATCACCTTTGACTGCATCTGGTTTGTAGGATTTTCTGAAGCTCTCAACCACAGAAGCATAAAAGGGCTTCGCTTTCTGAGGCGGCATCGCCACATGAAAATCCGGCTTGTTGCCCTTCAAGATTCCGTACAATGTAAACTGACTCACTGTCACATTCTCACTACAGCATTAGAGTTCACAAGTACACATATATGGATAACATATGACCGTTTGGTCCAGCATCGCTCAATTTTCACTTTAACTTCGAATCTAAAACCGGCGTTACCAAGCCAACAAGGCTCCCTGCTTTGCGATGGTCGGGAGAACGTCTATTCTATGTAGTCTTACCCTTGTTTTGTAAAGACGTTGTTTTCACGACTCGAACCCGTGACATTTCGGTCACAAAGGAGCAACCTTTCTGTTGCGTCAAGGCTCGCCTCTCGAAAATAATCGATTGAAAAATTGTAATTTATATGTTTCTAAAATAAAATAAAATAAAACTTTTAGCTGAATTACCAAGTAGGACTTCATAGTTTCTCTGCATTACCTGAAAACGTAAATAAGAAATATAGTAAATAAATAAAAAGCAGCATAGGAACCGTTAATTCAGTTAAGGGTAATGCTAAAAAGGGAGAAATTACGTTTTGGTCCCATCCTCTGCCGGTGCTTTCATTTGGGAACAACCTCATATTCAAGACCTTCCGGCATCTGAAAAATTTTCACCAATTAATTTTCCAATAAAATAAAATAAATAAAAATTGAGAGAAAAATTAGTTTAGTAGCGAGTACGGACATGTAGTCGGCGTCGGAGGTGGAATCGGAGTCGTGGAGGCCGACGAGGACGAGGAGGCCCGGCCCAATCTCCGACACGATGCGCCCTTCCACCTGCAATTTGCTATCTTACGCAGTTGAGGCGTCGGATAATAAATAATATACAGTATACCAGATCGAAATTAGGGGTGAATGTGGACTGACTGACCTCGACGCTGGCGGAGGCGACGCGCTGGACGACGGCTCTCATGGCTTTGATTGGTTTAGGGTTGGATCGGGAGCGAAAGTTGTGGGATTGGTGCGTGTGCTTGCAATAGTGAGGCACTGGCAGCGGCAGGCAGTACATGTTTCTGCTTTTTTGTTATAGGTTTTTTTTTTCTTTTTTTTCTTTTTGAATTTTTATTCGTGTAATAAAGTCTACAGTAGGTGTAAGCGATCTTTTAGATATTCCACAGTTGGTCCGGAAAAGTGAGCGTGGTCTCAATATCTTGAGCTCATATAGGAGTGTAATTTTCACGAGGCAGAAAAATTTGAGTGTGATAAGACCTCATCTTCAAATATATGTTTATTTCATCGAGTCTCTCTTTGAAATAACCATTACGTTTGTTGTGCGGGTCAGAACTTACCCGATAAGAAATTTCGTTACTTTATGATCATTATAGTTACGGTCGCTTTCACAAGGGCTTCAGTTGCCGGCTCCCTTGTCAATATGTCACCAAGTTCCTTGACCATATGGCACTAGGCAAGCGTCAAGCCCCGTACATGGTCTAATACCAATTTATGAGTTTAATATATTAAACTCATGAGTGTGATACTCATAAATTAGTAGGCTCTAAAGTATGACTCTTGACAGTATTGAACTCACACTATTGTCACAATAGCATTATTAGTATCAATTCCAGACTACCTAATTTTTGTATAGGTATCACATTCAGTCATACTAAGGCCGTAGGATAAACTTGAAGTAGAAATAGCGCTCGTATTTAAAAGAAAACTCCAATATATTTCTTTATAGAAAATTTAGATAATTTGATAAAAAAAATAAAAAATAAAAAAAATCGTCTGAGTTAGACTAGGATTCAATCCATTGTTTCTAGAAGAGCTTAGGTGAATAGGTTCATTGTAACTATGGAATCCCCAATAATTAAAACAAGATTATGTATAAAACATTCTGTAAATGGCTTTATATTAGTAGCTGAAGAAGTCATGGTAACGACGTATTTGTTCCATAAAAAGCCTCTCTCATTTTGTTGTACAAACATGGATTTTAACTTTCACTTTGGACTCAAATTGATTTACTTTTTTGCTATAGTGAGGGTCGGCCGGAAAGAATCAAATTCTTGATTTAGCGTAATTCTATGTAAGTGGCTCTCTACTACAGTAATGAAGAGAAGTGTTGCCCTTACACCATTCTAAAATATTTTTTAGTCCTATATTTGTATATGTAAATTTCATATATAGTATTGTCTCCGTGTTGACGAAGGATAAGAAATATTTTTTCTTTGATTATGTTCTTATTTTTTTTAAATTTTAGATACTAGGAAAAGAAATATTTTCGATACTAGGATTAAGCCGATCAACATTTTATGCTTATTTAGAATAGGTTCGGTTAACTTGAATTTTTCGTTAAGCTTGTAAGTTGATCTATGTCGAAATCTTGGTTTTGTTATTTGTATAACTGAATATCAGAATTGATTTTTCGGGAGGCGGGCGGAGATGCGACTGAGTTGATTAAGAACACTGAGGAAAACAGGAGGCTGGTGGCAGAGAAAGAAGCTGAAGTTGGGGAGGCTTTAAAATTGTTGAATGCAAAGATGGAAGAAATTGGAAACATTGTGCATCCTTCGGTTCCCATCAGTGATGACGAGGCAAACAATGCCGTGATCTAGATCATGGGGCGAAAAACGGATGCAGGAGCCAGTGTTGAAAAATCTCGTTGAGCTTGTAAAGCTCCTAGGGGTTGTGGACTTTGAAAGAGGAGCTGAAGAGGCTGGAGGCAGGGGTTTTTACCTAAAACGCGTCGGCATGGGCCTCAATCTACCTCTCATAACCTTTGCTCTTGATTTTCTTGAGAAAAGGGGATATGAGGAATTGGAGCCTCCACTTTTTATGAGAAAGGGTATGATGGCAAAGTGTGCTCAGTTACACGAATTTGACGAGGAACTTTACAAGGTAACCGGGGAAGGAGACGACAAGTATCTGATAGCTACATGAACAGCCACTTTGTGCATATCATGCAGGCCAGTATATCCATCCATCCCAGCTACCGATAAAATACGCTGGATTTTCAAATTGCTTCAGGAACAGAAGCCGGTTCACATGGTAAGATACATTGGGACTATTTCGGAACCATCAGTTTGCCAAAGTTGAACAGTTCTGCATTACATCTCCAAATGGAAATGACTCTTGGGACATGCATGAGGAGATATTAAAAAATGCGGAGGAGTTTTATAGTGCTAGACCTACCCTATTGTTGGAATTGTTGGATCGCTGGGCCCGTCCCACTCTAACAACACCGATACTGTCCCCACTTAACCATCTGCACAATCCTCAGGTGTGGGGTTTTATCACAAAAGGCCTCGGTATTAGTTAGAGTGGGGTAATACTATTTAAACTTCTTTAGTTTTCTTCACCCCACCGATGTGGGACAGTTTAACACTCCCCCTCACGTGTAACCTCATTTAGTGGTTCACACGTGAAGATCCACATCAGTAATTGAAACTCAGAGGTCGGCTCACGTTGGGCCCACTTGTTTTCAATTGGAACTCAGCGGTCGTTTCTATATTAAGAGTTTAGACTTGTTTCCTTCCGGGTGGTGACAAGCTCATTGGCTTGAGCACAAGCTCGTTGGCTTGCACGGGCCCGCAACCGTGGGCTCTGATACCATGTTGGAATTGTTGGATCGCCGGGCCCGTCCCACTCTAACAACACTGATAGTGTCCCCACTTAACCACCTGCACAATCCTCAGGTGTGGGGTTTTATCACAAAAGGCCTCGGTATTAATTAGAGTGGGGTAATACTATTTAAACTTGTTTAGTTTTCTTCACCCCACCGATGTGGGACAGTTTAACACCTATCGTGTTGTGGCTGTTGTTTCGGGGGCTTTGAATGGTGCGGCGGCAAAGAAGTACGATCTAGAAGGGTGGTTTCCGGCATCTCAGACATACAGAGAACTGGTCGCATGTTCAAACTGTACAGACTTCCAGTCGAGAAAACTAGAAATTCAATACGGGGAGCAGGGAAAGGGCAATGATCAGACGCAGACAAAGCAATACGTTCACTTGTTGAACTCCACTCTTACAGCCACTACCAGAACCATGTGCTGCATTCTCGAGAACTACCAGAGGGAACATGGTGTTGAGATACCGAAAGCTTTGCAAAATTATATGGGGGGAAAGACCTTCCTACATTTCAAGGACAAACCAGCCGCTGATGTCAAACGAAAGAATCAAAGGGAAGGAAAGCTTGTCTAATTTATAAAGTGGTTTTTCTTCTGTATAAAATTTAGAACTTGGGTTTTACTTTTATTTACATGATTAGGTTATTGATATATCACCTGTCACATATTATCATAAATATTGTCATCTTTAAGCACTCTTTTCAGACTTAAGGAGAAGCACAATTACGAAAATGAATGCCTAGCCCAAGCTCCATTAGGCCATGGCCGAAGGGAAGCCCTAGAAGGCTAGAATCCTACACCTTAAACAGCGTCCACAGAAAAGAAACGAGTCCTTATATATCATCCTAAGCCGCTAGGGTTTCCAAAGATACAGACGTAGAATCCTTGTAATCTGCGATATGGACCGAATATCTCAGTTACCGGAACCAATCATGCTGCAAATTTTCTTTGGCTTGCGGAAGATGCCATCCGTATGAGCTTTGTGTCCAGGACTTGGTAAGATTTATGGAACTCACTACCAACCTCTCAATTTCGTTTCGATGTTGATCAGCGTCCTATCTCTTATGGTGACCCAACTGGTGGAAATCGTAAACAAAAAATTTTGCCATATTTGTGGTAAGAATGGTCAATTTAATTAGGGACAATTTCGTTATATCATACTAATATATCTGTAACATGCTCTTTTGTTGTATATTAATGGCTTCTGCGAGTCGCAGCTCAGATATGAGGAGTTGATGTGTAGCGAAGAAAATCCCCAATGCTGCAGAGACACCAGCATCAAATGTTGGCGGCATTACTTGAAGTCCAGTAAGATCAAAAGCTTTGAAGATCAATCGTCAGCGCTCTATAGCGAAGATTCATCAGTGTTGTTAGCAGAACTTGAAGAAGTTAAGGAAGCGTCTTTTGAGCTCCAATGGTTGAAGTCGAATTAGGCCATTTGTGTCGCACAACACATATTTTTGCAACTGTCCGAAGGAAGCAAAATGATATTCACCTTAAATTGAACATGGAAATTGTCCCAGAAAATCCCATGAATGGTGGACAAGTTAAATTGATGTGTCAACGGAAAGTTTTCTCCTTTATATAACGGTTTGTGAATACCTTTCGTAGAAGGCTAGAAGCAAGTTGTTAAATTCTAAATACTTCCAGAAGCTAATGGAATCATAGTTATAAAGATGTCCAAATAAATATCAAGGTCAACTAATCAACTAGTTGTTTATTGAATGGTTTAACTAGAAATTTGACCCAGACGTGTAAATACATCAGTTGATCAAGTCAGTGTGCTCGTCCATTTACACCCTAGCTAGAATTTCTTTTTTTGTAAATTAGAGCAGTTTAGAATTCAAAATTAGAAATTTGTGAGGAGGATATATGGTGTTAAGGGGAAAATAATACAAGATCCAACTAGGTGTAAGGGGAGAAGATTGGTCAACAAATGGGGCTACAAAACACAATAAGAGTAAATGCATGAGAGGTCTAGAAGGAGAAAAAGAAGTTTTCGTAAAGCATTTCTCTTTCAGATATTAGTACAAGCCTAACTATGAAACGATGCAGTCTAAAATTAGTATCCAAAAAGATAAATGCATGAATATTTCATCTTGCAGGAGAGAAAATCTATAACAACTTAGCACGAGTAGTTGTTATAGAGTGGCTTTTTGTTGTATTGATCCTAAGCTCAAGCTACACTGCTAATCTATTTCTTCAATGCTTATCATCAAACGGATAGAACCAAACGTAATGGACATCGAAATGCTGAAGAGAACCGAAGCAAGAGTTGGGTCAACTGCAGATTCACTTGTCAGGAACTACATGCTTGATGTTATTGGATTCAGAAACGCAAACATCATAGAAATAGACCCTCAACACAACTTGGACGATTTCAAGAGAAAACGTTTATCTGCTGTCTTTCTTGAACTCCCATTTGCAGATTCGGAGGGTTCAGCTTTGTAAGTAGTGAATACATTGCATACAACACATTTTTTTACTATTCAACATTAGGGAAACGGTTTTTGCACATTGTTATTTGTTTTTGTCTGCTTATTTTGGTTTATTCAATTCAAAGGACAATAACCAAACAATGGTGTGCCGAAATCACTTCCCTCAATTTAAGTAGTTCTACGAAACTAACAGAAATGATCCAAGTATTGTTTCATTTCTTAATTCCCAAGAAATGTGAGCTTCTAAGTGCTTCTCTTTCATTGTCATATAAATTTTTCATCACTTCAAATGACAAAAATGTTATTTATAGTTTTAGCCATTTGAGTAATTTTAATCAAAGACTGCTGTTTTGACAAACATTAAATATTAGTTTTTTCTATTTTTTAGAGAGAACAAGAATTTGACTGACATTGTTTTCTTCTGCGTTGGCCACTATTCATGAGATCAAATATAACTCGAATATAATTAGTCTAGTCTCGAGAGTTTTTTTAGGAAAATATGATTGAATTTTAAATAATGTTTATCTGATCACATGACACGTTCAAGCAAGCATATCAACCCGTTATCGACTATATTATTTATATTATTGATACTATCCATACTTACTATCCATACTTCAGATATAAAGTCATCATAATGCTAGTAGAAGTAGATGACGACGTGATAACATCATTAGAAAGTCAACAAGATACGTGGCAATTGCTTGAGCTTACTTGGGCTAACGCATCGAAACCTGTCGGCCCATCCACTGCCACTTCGTTCAGCTTCGACTCTATTTGTATTTCTCGTCCCGGAGGTGTTTCATAAAAATTCCTGAATGCTTGCAGCTCTCCAGCAGCAGTCACAATCCCAATCAGCTCTTTACTCCGAAGTCCGAGCACTTGAGAATCTTCTAAAATGCGAAGAGCTTCCAGGATCTTTACGCTTCCAGCTTCAAACCTCATCGGCCATTCTTCTGCTTCTACTGGCGCTTTGCACAAACACTCCTTCACAACTCTGACCCTGCAACAAAATCGCCAAAACCCACAACAGCAATCGTTTCCGGGAGGATTTCTGAAATGGGGTTCGCTGGGTTTCTTGAGGGCTTTGAGTTTTGCTGCTGGGTTCAATCCCATGAAGGCTAAGCCGTTGGATTCCATTATTGATGTCGAGAGGGTGAAAGATCGCTCGGCCGAGGACATCGCTTCGGCTTGGGACGATGTAAGCCTCTCAGTACCCTTGCTTTTCTGTGCTTCCAAATGTTACATTTTACTGTACAACTTTAGTTTATCTGTGGTTTTTTGAACTGGGTTTTGATTTCTTTTTCTTAATTTGATTGATTTGCTTTTCTTTCGATTAATTAGATTGTTGCAGAAGCTTGTTTCATTTGCTATAATATTCTATAATTTGATCGAATTGGTAAAAAAGATAAGACTTTAAGCTGCTCAGTACTTGTAGCTGTAAAATTTCTAGCGTTGTCATAGCTTTAAAGTTTCGTTCTTGAAGATTTCAAGCTCACATTTTTGTGCTGGTTGAGACACTGTTTTTCTTTTTTTGGGATAATGTGATATTATTCTGAACTACTCTAACTTACCGGAGGAGGATTCGAACACGGGTGCAAGGAGATTCTAGCCACTACATTGTATCTATCTTGTCCCTTAATATGAATTGCCTGTGTGTTAAATCTAAGCTGTCTGCTGCTTGAGGCCGCAGTGTAAAGTCATTTTCTAACCTGATTTTCATGATATCCTCATGAGCTAAAATTTACGTTTACCATGCATCATGTGCATTTACGATTGATCTTGCTTATCATTTCATTAGTGTCTTACTAGATGTGGCTTCCGTTGCAAGATTGTTTTCTAGTATGATTTACGTTTAGACGGGTTGTCTTATATAGTTTCACCTGGGAAGAGGTCATATCGGTGCATCCATGAATGCAAAACTATATCACCTGTTGGAGCATAGAGCGGCAGATTGGTAATCAGTTTACGTAACGATTGTCTTCCTTTGCTTTCTTTCATCTTTCCGTTGTTTTAACTTTCAACTTGTTTATCATGGCAGCCGGTATTTTGTCATTCCCTTGTGGAGAGGAAATGGTTATACCACAATGTTTGCTCAAGGTTTGGCCTCTAGCCAGTCTATTTACTACTCTTTCTAGTGATCACTTTAGCACATCTTACATTCGCTACCGAACATTGTACATGTTATGTAGAAGCAATAACGCGCCAGTATAGGACTACTTAACTTGCTTTTGTTAGTTTCTGTCATTAATATGTCAAGAGTTATCTATGCCCGTCTTTGATGTTGTCATTGCACAATGCTGAGTGGCAACATCAAAGAAGAGCATAGATGGGACCTCTCGAGACGAGTGACATTTTGCAATCTTGCATATCAGTAGAGAACTTGCTCATGAGATTATAAAATTAAAGAGTTTGAAGAAACTGTTTTCCGATTAAAATAACTAAACAGTTGGATAATGGCTTGTCTTATCAAGTTTTGATTCAAAACTCTCTTGCAGTACAGATGCCACACATGGTTTTCACTGGTCTTGAAGATTACAAGGCGAGGGGAACTCAAGCTTCTCCCTACTTCGCTGTGACTTACTACAACGAATTTGCAGAAAGCAAGGACATGGTGCTTATTCGAGGGGATGTCGTACTCCCCAGCAAACTCACTGACTCGGAGGCAAAATGGCTTGTGGAGACCACCCAATCATTTTATTTGAACGACATGAGGTATAAGCTGGTCGAACGGTTCAACAAACAAACACACGATTTTGAGTTCAAGGATGTCTTGCAAGCATTAGAAATGCCGATTCTGTGATTTCTCCAACGGAAAGAAATTTGTCTTACTAGCAGTGATAGAAGGAGCTTTGTCAATAAGGGAGGATTAATTTTATTTTTTCAAAAGGGTGTTGTACTTGTGAGAAATCCCCATAGGGGATACCATGTTTCATACTGATTTGTGCCTTGAATTTTGTGAGAATTGTTTTAACAAAGCATAGTATTGAAGGTCACGTAAATTGTCATGATTATACATCGTGAGAAACTTGGAGCAATAATTTTTGAACTTTAGCCCAATCGGAGTCTTGGTCCATGAACTAAAAATCCGTGAGTATTGTTCTTTGAACTTGTTATAATGTGGGGCAATGGTCATTTTGTCAACTCTATTAGAATTTTCATCCATTTTATTGTGGATGAAAGTTCTAACGGAGTTAGCTAAAAAAACCATTGTTCTGCATTATAATAAGTTCAGAGACCAATATTCACGGATTTTTAGTTTAGATACCAAAACTCCATTTGAGCTAAAGTTCAGGGATGATTGCTCAAATGACTTCTTTATGGTGTTAGTCAAAACAGATTGATTTTCGCACAATCTTTTCTTTTGTGGTACACCCATGTTTATTTGTCTCATGGCTTCCTTATGAGCTATTCAATCTAAAGGTCAAAAATAGATAGGGGCGAGCAGAAGGGAAAAAGTTCTTTTCCTAGTCAAAACTATCTCATTTACGTATTGTATGAAACATATTGTAGTGAATCATGCAATTAACAAAGTTCAATAGCCATGTCGATTAGATGAAGAAAATAAACTTAAAATTTGAACAGACTCAATTTCTCAAAAACTTCATATACAAGAAAACGGACATGCTGTAAGAGTATATTTAGATGTTCATACATTAGGAGTGAGTTGGTTTGGTATTGTTGTGCTTTGAAAAAAAAAAACTGCTTCTGCTGTTGTTTGGGCCCAAAATAGCAGTTTGGGCCGAGGGAGGTATCACTTTCGGCCCGGGAAGACTACGGCGAGAAAGTCATGGGGGCTTCAGCTCATGGGCTTCTAGGCCTAGGTCGGTTAAATCAGAATGCAAGTCGAGTCCTAATACAATAGGGACCCTCGACGAGATCAGTAAAACTAGAAGGCGAATCCGGCTCAGTTAAGGACTAGATTCGTAGTCCTAGCAGAGGTAGGACTGATTGAGGTAACGTTAATCCGGAGAAGGAAACCTAGTTCGAATAGGATTAGAACTCGGGCTCGGTGTTCTGCTTCTATAAATACAAGACATTCAGCAATGGAAAAGGACCACAAAATCAATACAAAATTGCCCTGCGCAAACTCTCACAACTTGAGATCTTTTTCTTTTCCTTTTTCGCTGACACATCTTCCGTTGGCATCAACAGCACTGTGGAAGCAACCGGTGATATCTTAAGTCGGCATAGATAGCTCTGTCACCGTAGAGTCGGTCGGTCTCGCAGTATCTTCCGTTGGCATCAACAGCACTGCGGCGAGGACGGTCGATTACCTATCCAAGTCTCGGTCGAGAAGGGTTTTCGAATCCTTGTTGGTCGAGGTCATCTCATTAGCCTTCTCGGCGAGGTGAGGTGTCACAGTTATTACATTCGGCACATTGCAAGCCGAATTCGGTTCGTGAACTTTGTAAGAAATAGCAGCCTTGTCTTCAGGCTCGAGAACCCAAGAGGCCGAGACGTGTTCCTTTCTCGGCCGCAATCGCAAGACGCAGAAGTCAGTAGCGCGACCCAACGCAGCATCATCAAATTTACTCCTCGGCCGAGCCTCGGCCGACGAGTTGGCACGCCCGCAATCACCGAAGGACGTAGTTAGCTTAGAATATACTTGGCCTGCGCGCCACGTAGGCTTGGTAGATTAGAGGGTCAACATTTTGGCACGCCCGGTGGGACCCAGTGCTAAAACTACGAAGTTCATGCCAATTGAAACGCGATCGGTAAAAAAGAAAACAGCTATGGGAAAATCAACAGCCGATTTACCGATTCAGAACGTAGGACAAAGTGTGCCACAGGCGCAGAATCCCCTTAGCGCCGGGACACCTGAGTCCACAAGTGCGACTCGCCGAGAAAGGGAAGTTAATCTCGGCGGTCAACACCGCAGTCTAGAAATCCCTAACAGGAACACTTGTGTTCTCAATGAAGGGATAGTGGAGGATTGCGACGAGGATGGCGGTGAAGGATCTGACCCACCAACAAGGTCGTTTCTTCGAAAGCGACTCGACGAGCAGTCTCGGTCAGTTGAGCAGACGTTTAGCCGAGGTATTGACAAGCTACATGACGTGATACTCAATTCCACTGAGCAGCAAACCAGACTGCTCGAAATGCTGGTTAGTAAATTCAGTGACGGCAGGCCTTTCGATCCTTTCCAACGCTTGCCACCAAGAAATAATCCGTTACCAATGGTACAGGCCGAGCCAATTCCTGCTCGGCCCAAACCAATTGACTTGGAAAAGGTCGGAGGGTCAAATAGTAGGTCGGACGGAATCGACCAGAGGGTCGAAGCAACACCTGTTGATATGACCGAGGTTCAGCGGATGATCGACTCGGCCATGAAGAAAGGGCCGAAGTTTCCTAAGTTTATCCATCCGTACCCGGCCTACATAGAAACGTTCGGATATCCGAAAGGTTTCAAGATTCCGGATTTTAGCCTTTTTGCCGGTGAATCATCCTTGTCTTCGTTGGAGCACGTGGCTCGTTTCACCGCGCAATGCGGCGATGTTCATAGTGATTTCCATAAATTACGGCTGTTCAACTTCTCGTTGACCGGCTCGGCATTTGCTTGGTATATCAATCTCCCTCCTAATTCCATCCAAAACTGGGAGGAGTTGGTCGAGAAATTCCACGAGCAGTTTTATCGACCAGGGTTGGAGGTGTCGGTTTCTTCATTAGCAAGGATGGCTCAGGCATCAGATGAGTCCCCGATGGATTATCTTACCAGGTTCAAATCAGCCAGGAATTGGTGCCGAGTACCCTTGCCCGAAGTCGAGTTCGTCCGGCTTGCTTTGAACGGCCTCGACGTCGAATACAAAAAGAAATTCTTGGGGGCAAATGTTCGGGATATGTATGAATTAGCCCAACATGTCGAACAGTATGATTATTTGCTCCGCGAGGAAAAGATTTCGAAGACTCCAACTCGGGGAACGATTTACAAGAACCCTAATGTCAGTTATGCATCAACCGAGGATGAATGTGTTAGTGTGGATGCGGCTGAGATAGTAATAGATAAACCATACATTTGCAAGGCATTAACTCAGGTTGATTCTAGAGAAGCCAAAAGTCGCTCGGCCACTGAAGGAACATCGAAACCGTCAAAGGTTTATACTTTTGATATTACCAAGGCTGACGCAATTTTTGACCAACTGTTATCAGCAAGAATCATTAAGCTTCGGCCTGGTCATAACATTCCTAAGGCCGAGGAGCTTAAAGGAAAGGTGTATTGCAAATACCACAATTCGAGCAAACACACGACAAACAATTGCGTCGTATTTCGTGATAGCGTCCAAAGCTGGATTGATAATGGCAAACTGAAGTTCCCCGAGAAGAGGATGAGTGTTGATACTGATCCGTTCCCCACGGCAACAGTAAATATGGTCGACGCGTACCTACCCAAGGACAAAGGGAAAGGCAAGGCTGAAGTGGTTGAGACACAACGCCCGCGGAATCAGAATGTTCGGCCACGGTTCATGGCCGATTCGCGTTCAAATAAACTATCCGCGGCCTTAACGGGGCCCGCTATTGTCAAATCTTTGACGGAGTATAGCGCCGATGAAGATAGTGGGACAGCGGTTCTGTGCAGGAAATGTAAAGCGAAGGTCGACAGTGAACCAGAAGAGAAACCTTCTTCGCAACCCGTGGCCGTAACTCGGCACAAGATAGCCAATGAAGACCAACATCATGGGGTTTTTGGGAGGCTCGGTCCTAAAGTACGGATGGAAGAGACACCCCCGGTCAGGCGGCGCCTCGATTTTGATGCTTCATTTTATGACGATGATTACTATAAGCGTAATTCTAGCAGTTCAGGACCATCACGGAGTCAAAAGACCTTCAAGCCTCCTGAGCCTAGAGATCAACGTTGGTATACGTACCATTCTTCGAAGGGCGTCTATACCGCGTTGTCCAAATCTCAGAAACGCCGGCATCAACGGATGGATTGCATGGCTCGCCGACAAGCAGCCCAAGAAACTTCGGCCCCTAAGTGGCGACCGAAGGATATAGTTGCCACTAATGAAAAGCGACCACCTCCACCAATTATGACAGAGTTGGCTCAGGGAAAACGGCTGGTCGGTCAAGACGTCGAGACCATGTTTGAAGAAGCTGATAAGCGGATCAAACTTCTCATTCGACCAGGGGAAATGAAGGCACGTGTTGAACATTTCAGGCAAAAAGCCGAAAGCAAATTATCCCCGATAGCTATACAAGAGCCTTTGGTCAAAATTCGACGGAATTTGCACCCCCCGTTCCTTGGGGAGTCTTTGGAATATATGCGAGAATTTCATAAGGAACATTCGGCCAACGATTTGTATGGTTTGCCGAAGGCATGTCAGGACACCATTGATCTTGTCTTGGCTTGTCCGGATGCTGAGCGGATCATCCAGAAGACCTCAGATCCAGGATTGAAAGCAAGGTTCCAGCACATACGAGAAGCTCGTGTCTTTGGATTTGAAGTCGACCCGTATACCGATATCAATGTCGCTGACCTTCCTTTCTCGCTAGAGGACCTTCAGTATTTACGGTATCACTTTGAAGTATTTTCAGCAGTTTCTCTCTTCGGCCTTACGACCGATGAAATCGCCCGTATTGCCCGTCTTGATGCTTATCTCGACACTAGGGATGCTCGGCTACACTACCAGGAGCAGGTTCAGGACTTGACCCCAAGCTCATTGTCAATATCGACCTTACCTGAGGCGGTCACGCGGAGCCAACAAGTGGCCGAAGCAGCTCCGCCGGGTGACATTGTTGAAGGGACGGAAGAATCTCGTTGTCCGACTCTGACGACAACCAAGTCCGTAGTCGCTAACCAACCGAACGAGGAGGGTCTCGACCTGATGGGCCCGTCCGTCCTGGATAATATGGAAATTAGTATGGTTCATGTATTACCTGCCGATTTTCAATCAAGCACGGCTCAACCAAATTTCCTCGATTGAGATGTGGTTGTCGAGGAACCTGGCCATGTTGATTTTATATCGATTGCTGAAGGCGAGTCAACAGCAAGAGATGATAGCCTAAAGGCCGCTTTGGCCGAATTGTTCCCTCGTTTATCATCGGCCAAGCTTCACCATTTAAAGCCATTGTATGTAACGGCACACATCGAGGGATATCCGGTTTCTAAGGTTTTTGTCGATTGTGGAGCTACTGTCAATATCATGCCTCTGAACATCATGAAGGCCTTACGCCGTTCCAATGACGAACTTATTCCGTCAGGGATCACGATGAGCAGTTTTGTCGGCGACAAGTCCCACACCAAAGGTGTGCTTCCGTTAACTGTGAATATTGCCGGTCGCACCCATATGACCGCCTTTTTTGTGGTTGATTCTAAAACCGAGTATAATGCATTGCTCGGCCGAGATTGGATTCATCAAACCAGCTGTATTCCTTCCTCATTGTACCAAGTGCTTGTCTTTTGGGACGGCAAATCGGTCACTGTTCATCCGGCCGATAGCCAGCCCTTCGAAGCCAACATGATTCAAGCACGGTATTATGACGATCACGTCGGCTATATTACGTTGCAAGGCTTCAATGAAGAAGGACGGCCGACTCGGATTTCCGTTCAGAAAGCTATCGAGGTTGGCGCCGAGACTGTCCAGCAGGATTCGGCGAGACTCGGATTAGCTAACTTTCTCCCCGAATCCGATGTTTGACGCCG
Organism: Malus domestica; assembly: GCF_042453785.1. NCBI lineage: Eukaryota > Viridiplantae > Streptophyta > Magnoliopsida > Rosales > Rosaceae > Malus > Malus domestica. The sequence goes on along the minus strand of NC_091670.1, from coordinate 39,263,902 downwards.
ATCGGGAAGCACGTAGGGCCGCGGTTTCATCTACTATGGAACGACTGCTGGCCCATTGGTATACGATATCCAAACAACCAAATTCGGGTGTCAACCTCGTCGAGTTCCTTGCTGAGGGAGATAATGGGCCTGTGTTATCTTTTGATAAAATTCGAGCCGCCCCGGCCAAGCTCGAAGATCATCGGCCCCTTGTCAAGGACCCTTTGGAAGAGATTAATGTTGGGACGGCCGATGACCCACGACTTTTGTTTATTAGTGCGTTACTTCCTCAACAAATGAAGGACGAGTTGCGGGCTTTGCTTACGGAATTCAAAGATTGTTTTGCTTGGAGTTATCATGAAATGCCCGGCTTAGATCGTGCTTTGGTCGAGCATGAATTACGTATTAAGCCCGGATTCAAGCCTTTCCGTCAGCCACCTCGTCGATTCTCGACCGAAGTACAACTCAGTGTTAAGGACGAATTAGTTCGGCTTTTGAAAGCCGGGTTCATTCGGACAGCTCGATATGTCGAATGGTTGGCGAATATTGTTCCTGTATTAAAGAAAAGTGGTGCACTGCGCATCTGTACCGATTTTCGCAATCTGAATCTGGCAACGCCCAAAGATGAGTATACAATGCCGATTTCAGATCTGTTAATCGATGCCGCGGCGAATCATGCGATCTTATCTTTTCTGGATGGACATGCCGGATATAACCAAATATTTATTGCCGAAGCCGATGTGCACAAAACTGCTTTCCGGTGCCCGGGGGCACTCGGCACTTACGAATGGGTTGTCATGCCATTCGGCCTCAAGAATGCCGGCGCCACGTACCAACGGGCGATGAACACCATCTTCCATGATTTAATTGGCACCATCGTCGAAGTTTATATCGACGATGTTGTCGTCAAATCTAAACGCCGACAGACACATCTGGACGATCTCCGACAGGCTTTTCTCCGTATGCGTCAGCACAACCTCAAGATGAATCCTGCCAAGTGTGCCTTCGGTGTATCGGCCGGGAATTTTCTTGGTTTCCTCGTACATCATCGTGGGATTGAAGTCGATGAGAACAAGGCACGCGCAATCATCACCGCCCCACCCCCAACAACGAAGAAACAATTACAGTCCTTACTCGGCCAGATCAATTTTTTACGCCGATTTATTGCTAATTCGGCAGGTAAAATGAAAGCCTTTTCCACACTTTTGAAGCTCAAGGACTCCGATAAGTTCATGTGGAATGAGGAGCACCAGGCGGCGTTCACACAGATCAAGGTTTCCCTTACAAACCCACCTGTCCTGGTCCCTCCTCAGCGCGGTAAGCCTCTCAAGCTGTACATTTCGGCGGCCGCCGAGTCCATCGGTTGCCTCCTCGCGCAAGACAATGATGCCGGCCGGGAACAGGCTATCTTCTACCTCAGCCGTAATCTGAGTCCTCCGGAGATCAATTATTCCGCCGTTGAGAAGCTCTGTCTCGCCGTGTTCTTCGCTGCATCCAAGCTTAGGCATTACATGCTCCCGTCGGTCACCCAAGTCATTGCCCAGACCGACGTTATCCGGTACATGCTTACCCGGCCAATTGTGAAGGGCCGAATTGGGAAATGGACGATGGCGTTGTCCGAGTTTAGTTTGCAATACGTGCCGCAAAAAGCTGTGAAGGGACAGGCGTTGGCCGATTTCCTTGCCCAGCACCCTTCGCCTTATGATTTCGGGGGTGCTGATGTTGAGATTGGCATGGTGGTGGCCCGCGACAACTATTGGACGATGTATTTCGATGGTTCCAGTACTTCGTCCTCGGCCGGTGCAGGCATCGTCATTCAGTCTCCTCACAACGATCGTTGGTATTTTTCGCTCAAATTGGATTTTGACTGTACCAATAATCAGGCCGAGTACGAGGCTCTGGTCATTGGTCTAGGCCTCCTTCTTGACCTACATGCCACTCGTGTCCTCGTCCGCGGGGATTCTGAACTAGTAATTAACCAAATTAATGGGTCTTTTCGCTGCATGAGTTGTACTCTGGCGCCTTACCACATGATCGCCAGCTATTTGGCCGAGTCCTTTGACGGCATTACATTCGAGCATATTTCTCGGGGTCGTAATACCGACGCAGACGAGTTGGCTCAAATCGCCTCCGGTGCACAACTCCTGGGGGGCAAGCTAGGCCGGGAGATACCAATATTGCAACAATTATACCCGGCCTTGGTTGATCAGCAAATCCTCCGTCGAGACAATGTGATACGCACCAGGGTCATGTCCTTGCCTTCGTTGTTGGATCGGCAGGACCAGGACTCTATAGAAATTTGCGCGGCCGAGGCAGTACCAGATGATTGGAGAAAGCCCATTATGCAGTACCTTGACAATCCTAACGGAAAACACAGTCGCAGGACACGGGCTCACGCCACGAACTATGTCACGTACCAGAGCGAGTTGTACCGAAAGGGCGAAGATGGTTTGTTATTGCTATGCCTCGGCCCTCAAGAGAGTGCTCGAGCGATCGCAGAGGTTCATGAAGGGGTATGCGGAGCTCACCAGTCTGGACGAAAAATGCGATGGCTACTCCGACGACACGGTTATTTTTGGCCGAGAATACTGAAAGATTGTATCGAGTTTGCACGAGGATGCGTGCAGTGCCAAATCCATGGGCCTATACAAAGGGTCCCGGCCGAATCGCTACATTCGGTCATTAAGCCGTGGCCGTTTAGAGGATGGGCCATGGACGTAATCGGCAAAATCACGCCGACTTCTGGAGCTGCTAGGCATGCATGGATAATAGTCGCAACTGATTACTTTACTAAGTGGGTCGAAGCAAAATCATATGCCGAATTAACGTCTAAAGAAGTTTGCGATTTCGTGGAGGAACACATTGTGACCCGGTTCGGTGTGCCAGAAACGATCATAACCGACAATGGAACAATCTTCACAGCTGAAAGGTTTAAGGAATACACGGCCAATTTGAAAATTCGGCTGGAACAGTCCACACCGTATTATCCACAGGCGAATGGGCAGGCCGAGGCAAGTAATAAAGTGTTGATTGGCATCCTCGAAAAAATAATAAAAGAGAGGCCTGGCATGTGGCATTTGAAGTTGAACGAGGCATTATGGGCATACCGAACGTCGTCCCGATCGGCGACTGCAACAACCCCGTACGCATTGACTTACGGACACGATGCGGTGCTACCAGTCGAGTTGAGCATAAATTCGTTGCGATTAATTGAACAAAGTAGTTTGTTTAGCGCCGAATATAATCAGTCCATGAGACAGGAACTAGAAGATTTGGAAGAAGCGCGGCTTGACGCTTATAACTTACTGGTAGCACAGAAACAGATTGCCGAGCGAGCCTATAACCAAAAGGTACGACAGAAAACGTTCGGCGAGGGTGAATTGGTGTGGCAAACGGTGTTGCCCGTAGGAATAAAAGATCCTAGGTTCGGCAAGTGGTCGCCGAATTGGGAAGGGCCGTTCATTGTGCATAAGGTATACGGTAAAGGGGCGTATCATCTCAAAGACCGGACTGGAGTAGTTCACAAATTACCAATTAATGGGAAATTCTTGAAGAAATACTATCCGGTCACATGGGAAATGCGTGAATAAAAAGTTTGTTGTAGGAAAAGTCATTCCATTAAAATTGACAGGTATTACAAAAATGAGTAGGTCTAATACATTCAAGGAGACGAGGGAAGAAGAGTGCTGAGCAGAGCTTTCAATTCCAACCACCGCACGTCGGCCATGATGACTTCGGCTTGCCGATTCTTTTTGTCTAGCCTCAGGCGCTCGACCCGCTTTTTGGCCGCCGCATACTCAGTTAGGCGATCCTTCCCGCCTGACTCGAAGTCCCTCGCAAGTTCAGAAGCAATGACCGACCGGCGTTTTGTTAGTTCGGCCATCTGACGGTCGAGCTCGGCTAACGCTTCTCCTTTTGCCCGTAGATCGTCAATCTTCGGACGGAGGGTGTCTTGAACGGCCGTGGCGGCTTGCAGGTCCTGTTCGGCCTTCAGAGCAGTCTGGAAGATGCCAAATGTCTCCCGAACGCGCTCCAAAGCAGACGATGCCCGAACAATGGCATCTCCGCTTAGGCGACCGTCGGCCCCAAGGTCGTTCAGACACACGCCGAGCAGATCAAGACCGTTGCGCTCAAGTACTTGCGATGAAGAGAGCGACAGGACTTCTCGCAACTGGGTTAGGGCGCTTGGATCGGCAGCCTCAGTTGGAGCGACCGAAGGGCCGGACTCTGCAGTCGTACTGGAGAGGAGAGCTTTGAATTCAACCTCCCATGAAGCCTGCACGAATAAACAAGGTTAAGCTTAAAGGAAGTCATGACAAGAATAGCAAGAAGGTGTCATTTTTTAACCTGCTGAGAGGAGACCTCGGCCATGTCCCCAGGGTCGTTGCTCGAACCTAAAGAACTCAATGGCCGAGCCCAGTGTCTCAGATTGCTTCTCACTTCACGAGGCCGATGGAAGTTATCTACGTTTGATGGCCACTGAGGCGGCCAGGAAATATAGATAACGCCCTTCGGCGCATAGAATTGACGGTGAAAAGAATGTACAGGCACCTGACATTTAGTTTTTCCTTGTTTAGAATTCTAAAGCAGAAAAGCAATCAGGAGGAAAATTGAAGGTACTTACAAAAGCCGAGGTAACCTCTTGTGGAGGGATGTGGAAGCCTTGGTCTTGAGGATGGATCGGCGATTCCACCGTGGCCTCGGGTTCCTCGAGCAGGCGTTTGCCACGGTCGGCTGCCGATGGGCCGATTGGCGCAGCTGCTTCAGTGGAGGCAGGGACGCCCTGGTCTTGAGAAGGAACGAGAGGTTCGGCCGCCGGGGTCGGTTCCTCGACCGTGTGTTTGCCACGATTAGCCGAGGAGGGGCCGGGTTGAACCGCCATCTCGGATACTGGAAGAGTTCGTTGACGAGTAGGAGGACGACGCGCCAGCGGGACCTCGTCGCTCCCCTCACTCTCTTCCAGCACGAAGACCGTGGGCTTTGGATTCTTGGGAGAGTTTTCCTCGGTCGTAGGAACCGCCTGGTGTGAGACAGGTGCCTTCTCGACAGAGGGAGGTACGACTGATTCGCCGGCCACAGAAGCAGGCCGCGCTGGGATCGTCTCTATGGCCGAAGCCGGTTGTTTCTTGACCCCAGAATGGCCGGCGGCGGGAGAAGGGGAAGCACTGGGAGTCGTCGTGTGGCTGGAAATAACGTGGATCTCCCGTGCACCTTTCTTCGCCAGTTGCTTGACCCGCTTGGCAGGCGGGGAAGGCTTGATAGCCGGCCCGACCTCTTGGCGAGGCCGTTTGGTCAGCCCGGCCCTACCAGCAGGTTTGTCTTTTTTGGCCACGACCGATTTTTTCCCGGCCATAGCAGCGGCAACTACCTCTGTCTTTCTCAAAGGCCGACTACCTAAAAGGGTAAAGACAATTCAGTAAGGCGTACAACAGGCAAGGTTGAAGAAAAAGGGGGAATTGAACAACTACCTTGAGAGTGGGGGGCCGGGGCTTTCTTAGGTCGGTTACCGAAGAGCCTGTTTAGTACATCCTCGACCGGCGTACCGAAGAACTCTTGAGTGTAATTTTCCCACCACTCACCGAAGGTGTCAGTGCAATGGGTTTCTGGGGTGGCCGGTCGTAGGCGAAATCTTTGGCAGTACTCTTGAAACTCCTTCGCGGCAGTCCTGCACTCGTTCTCTGAAGAGCGAGGCTCGCGTCCGCGGCTCAATACTGTGCGGGAAGAGAGAAGGGGGACGGGACAGCCCTGAAGATAGCCGAGCTGACGGGCAAGGAAGTTCGGATGGTACACTTCCCACCCCGACCGTTTCCCGTCGCAGCCGAGAGGAAGGTCGCGAGCAAGCACGAACGACCCCCAGGTTCGGCGAAGAGCGGCGTCCTCCTCTGCCGCCCACGTAGAGGTAGGCAGTTTGATGGAGGGGGGGTAATCACGACGACGACAAATCAGGAATTCGTCGCTTGTGAGATCGTCAAGGGCAAAGAGGTACCTAAACACCTCTTCGGCCTGATGAGGAGGCGTTGGTCGGGAGGCTAGCTGAGGACCAAGAGCCTCTGTTGCTGAGAAATCAGCTATAGCCGGCCGAAGGGAGGCGAAGTACACCTGCAACCAGAGCTGGAAGACCCAGAGAGGGCCATTCTGGTGGGGGTCCACCGTGTGGAGAGTCGCCTCGGCCAGGCAACGGAAGAGGTGGGCAAGAATATTAGAACTCAGCGCCAGGACGCGACCACTGGCCAGGGCTTCGGCCACTGGCATATTCTCGACCAAACATTTGTTTGATTTGGTACAACAAATGTATTTATTGTACCAGTAGAAGAGGAAGGCTTCATGCTCTCCTTCTCGCAGGTCCTCTTCCCCTCGACCGGCGAAGTGAAGGTAGAGGGTGTTGTAGTTGAGAAAGTTCTTGTGGAGCTTCTGTATTTCATCCCTCGACGGGATGTGACCGTCACTATTCAGGGTCTCGAAGGCTCGACGGTCGAAGAGCGTCTTCAGATCGATATTCGACGGGTGCCCGGAGAGGGTCGCGTCGATAGGGATCCCGGTGGCCGAGGTCCCCAAAATGGCGGTGATGTCCAGGATGGTGGGACCAATGGGACCAAGGGGAAGGACCATTGTGTTGGTGGCTGAGCACCAGAAGCATAGAGCGGCTAGGAGCAGCTCCTTGTCAGGGACAATGTCCATCGACGAAAGGAGGATGGCGTCGTAGATGCCCAGGATTTTCCATTTTTCGCCGAAGAGCCGTTCCATTCGGACAACCCAGGTCGCCCAGGTGGTGGTCGTCGAGGGCCAGGAGCCTTGGGGCTTTGCCGCCTCCCATCTCGACCATTCGAACCCTTGGAGCAAGGGTGTAAGGCAGTGTTCCTGGAGAAGACCAGTGATGGTCGGCGGGATTGTTGCCTTGAAGAGAGGACCCAGGATTTGGTGGACGGTGCTCATGTCGTTCTCGAACCGTATATTCTTGATCGAGCTCCGATCAAGGATCTTCTGATGCTGGTCGCATTCCCGGGAAAGCTTGGAGATGAAGGAGGCCATTGTAAAAGCACAGCGTAAGGAGGTTTTTTGGGTTGGGGATTTGAGGACGAAAGCTTGGAATGGAGGAATGCACTTGAGAGCAAGAGTAGGGGATTTCAGGAAGTTTGAGAACGTAAAGTACAAATGAGGAAATTTCGGTATTTATAGAGTAATGGGAGGAAGAGCAATCGTTCGAAATTCAAAGCAAAGGGCAAAATCGACCGGAGGAATCGTTGATCATGATGAGCATTTGGGGAATGCGGTTGAGAAGACCGACGGTTTTAGGTTTTGGGGGCGCACGATCGCGTGTGACGGCGAAGTTAATGACGAAAGACGGTTCGACGCCTGCACGATGACAGGAGGGCTCACGGACTGATGAAATGGCTCGCGGATTGAGATAGTGGTCATAATGACGAGACGGTTCGGGCAGGCGCACGCTTCAGACGTCATTATCGGGGATTGGCCATGTTAGGGGATGCCACGTGGCGAGTGGTTTAGCAGGATCAAGATCGTGCGATCATGTTCAATAAATGCGCCTTGGAACTCGGGTATTGGGATCCTGAGTGGTAGATTCGCTTCTTCAAGGCCGAAACTCGGCCGAAGGTTTCAGGCCGAGGACCTCAAAAGCGAGGGGGCAATGTTTGGGCCCAAAATAGCAGTTTGGGCCGAGGGAGGTATCACTTTCGGCCCGGGAAGACTACGGCGAGAAAGTCATGGGGGCTTCAGCTCATGGGCTTCTAGGCCTAGGTCGGTTAAATCAGAATGCAAGTCGAGTCCTAATACAATAGGGACCCTCGACGAGATCAGTAAAACTAGAAGGCGAATCCGGCTCAGTTAAGGACTAGATTCGTAGTCCTAGCAGAGGTAGGACTGATTGAGGTAACGTTAATCCGGAGAAGGAAACCTAGTTCGAATAGGATTAGAACTCGGGCTCGGTGTTCTGCTTCTATAAATACAAGACATTCAGCAATGGAAAAGGACCACAAAATCAATACAAAATTGCCCTGCGCAAACTCTCACAACTTGAGATCTTTTTCTTTTCCTTTTTCGCTGACACATCTTCCGTTGGCATCAACAGCACTGTGGAAGCAACCGGTGATATCTTAAGTCGGCATAGATAGCTCTGTCACCGTAGAGTCGGTCGGTCTCGCAGTATCTTCCGTTGGCATCAACAGCACTGCGGCGAGGACGGTCGATTACCTATCCAAGTCTCGGTCGAGAAGGGTTTTCGAATCCTTGTTGGTCGAGGTCATCTCATTAGCCTTCTCGGCGAGGTGAGGTGTCACAGTTATTACATTCGGCACATTGCAAGCCGAATTCGGTTCGTGAACTTTGTAAGAAATAGCAGCCTTGTCTTCAGGCTCGAGAACCCAAGAGGCCGAGACGTGTTCCTTTCTCGGCCGCAATCGCAAGACGCAGAAGTCAGTAGCGCGACCCAACGCAGCATCATCAAATTTACTCCTCGGCCGAGCCTCGGCCGACGAGTTGGCACGCCCGCAATCACCGAAGGACGTAGTTAGCTTAGAATATACTTGGCCTGCGCGCCACGTAGGCTTGGTAGATTAGAGGGTCAACAGCTGTGCTTGAGAATAAGCTCATTTTTATTGCTTCACGTTTTCAGCTTTTTTTTCACCCAAATTTATAAAAATAAGTTATTTTTAAATGTTTATCAAACACATTTTTAACTCAGTACCAAACCAGACGGTGCGTTTTGAGCATTAGGGGAAACGTTTATTTTTTGCTTTCTCGGTGAGAAGCCCAAAGGCCCGACGAGACGTCGTCGTATGACTAAAGTAAACGGCATAGACGAAGCTCGGCCCCGTCTTTTTCTCTTCCCCATCAAACCCTCTCTTCGTCTTCTTCTTCTTCTTCGTCGTATTCTTCTTCTCCCACTCTCTCTCTCTCTCTCCACTTTCTCTCTCCACACTCCAGAGCCAAAAACCAGTAAGCTCTCTTTCGTATTCCAAAATAATAACTATGAAATTTCGAATACCTTTGCGTAATATAATAATAGTTCAATTTTTTGTTCCAAATTTCGCCTCAGCGTCTTCAGAGAGCCAGAAGAGCAGCTCCAATGGCTGACCCCTCCGGCGAGGCCAATCACATCGAGAAGCTTTACGAGTTCGGCGAACGACTGAACGAGTCCAAGGACAAGTCCCAGGTGCCCCACGCACGCCAATTTCCTTCCAGCATCCTTTCATATTTCATACTTTTTGAAATTTTGGTTTCTAGGGTTTTTCTGGGTTTTAATATTTTGCGATTTTTGTTTTGTTTTTTTGCAATTCAGAATGTTAAGGATTACCAGGGGATTATCAATGCGGCCAAGACCAGTGTCAAGGCCAAGCAGCTGGCTGCCCAGCTTATTCCGAGGTTCTTCAAGTTCTTCCCCGAACTTTCGCAGCCCGCCATCGACACGCACCTCGATTTGATTGAAGAAGAAGAGCTCGGGGTTAGTTCATATCTGTATACGCACTCGTAATTACTTGCACTCATTGCATTTTTTGATGCCCTAGCTATATTTGGTAACTGGAAAATTGTGGAGTTTTTTTTTAATTTTTTATGGAAGAGTTAGATCCCTGTCGAAAAAGTTTGTGTCTTGAATTAGTTTGTTGTGACATATTTGAAGTAATATATAACATGCCTTTGCATGTTATTCTTATTTGGGGTCTTGCTGGTTTTGATATTCAGTTCAACTATTTAGTTCGGATCATCAATGTAATGTGCAGGTACGAGTCCAAGCTATTCGGGGCCTTCCCCTGTTCTGTAAGGATACGCCTGAACATATTGCGAAAATTGTAGACATTCTTGTGCAGCTCCTTGCATCTGGTAATTTTTTTGTTTCCATTCTTTGTTGGGAATTGTGATTCTGGGAGTATGGTGGTTGTGTTATATGAGTCTGATGTTGGCCTTTTTTAGAGGAATTTGTGGAGCGTGATGCTGTGCATAAAGCACTTATGGCTCTTTTGAGGCAAGATGTTAAAGGTATATATGTGATCTTCAAACTAACTGATAGTGAATCATCATAGATTATATGTTTAGTACAAATTAACTGTTAGGGCATGATTACAAATTAACTGATGTATGATCACATCAGATTTTAAGTTGGCATTTTTATTTATAAGAAAATATGTATAAAAAGGTCGTACCCAGTGCACAAGGCTCCCGCTTTACGCAGGGTCTGGGAGAGGTGAATGTCGGCTAGCCTTACCCCCATTTTATGGAGAGGCTGCTCCCAAATTTATAAGAAAATATGTATATGTGTACAAATGTATACACATTTTATGCAGATTTATGTGTTTTTACTAGCCTTAAGTTTAACACCTGATACATCTTGGATCATTGAAATCTATCTCTTTCATAATGTATCTCATCTTCTTGTATGCACAGCTTCTTTGACAGCATTATTCAAGCACATTGGGAGTGCTGATGAACCAAGCACAGATGAGTTCATTCGGGAGAAGGTTTTAAGTTTCATTAGAGATAAGGTGAGAAGACCACTTTGTCGAATGTCCAGTACGATTATTATCATGTATCTCTTAAGATAACTGGATGTTGAATGATCAAAATTGTAGGTATTTCCTATTAAAGCTGAACTTTTGAAGCCTCAGGAAGAAATGGAAAGGCATATTACTGATTTGGTAAAAAAGGTGTGTACATGAATGCTGTGCTAATTGTCTTCATGCGCATGTTTATTTAGAGTCTTGGAACTATGTACTTAAGTTCCTATGAATGTATTATTTTGAAGTGTGGCATGATGCTTTGTCGCATCTATTTAGTAAATTTATAGGCTGTTCTCTTCCCCTCATGTTACCTTTAGTTAAAAGAAAAACCATGGACATTTATAATTATTATCTCTTCAATTTTATTTTACTTTTCTGTTGAAAGGTTGTATATTCAATTGCAGAGTCTGGAAGATGTGACTGGTGCAGAGTTTAGAATGTTTATGGACTTCTTAAAAAGTTTGAGCATATTTGGGGAGAAAGCGCCTGCTGAACGCATGAAAGAACTTATTGGAATTATTGAAGGACAAGCTGATTTAGATGCCCAATTCAATGTAAGCACTTGTTTTATTGTGTTGATTTAAGGGTAAAGAATAGAAGCTTCTGACCAAGCCGAATATGCAAAATGTACTCACTATGAGTAATGCAGAAATAAGCGTTTTTGATATTGCTCTGTTATTTCATAAGATGCTTGCATTTATTTTGTCATCAGTATATCTGATGCATTGACTTTGTGTTTTGATTACTATTTTATGATTGTATCATACCTGAACCAATATCAACCCATGAGTGTTGAATATATATTTGAGTATATACTATATAGTAATGTTGATGATTACATTTTTCCAGCTTGGTTTAGCTCCTTGGAAGTTTTTGTTTTGGTTGCTAATGTTATTTATGCTTGGGTGACATCATATGGAATTAATCTTCTATTAAAGAATTTGGCCAAGCTAAGATGAGGCTCTTCATTTGTTGTGCTTAGCGTAGTCATTTGATTCAATGTGTATGTTGTTCTTATTCTTGAGACTTCTTACCAGCTTTCTCATCATAATATTGACTGCATACTCAAGATTTGTTAAGTGATAAGTTTGTGTACTTTTCCCTTTTTCATTGGGATGATCAACAAATCTGTCAATGGTAAACAGTTGAAGCTCTACTTAGTTATCTAGTATTCATAGGATCCCAATTAGACCTGTAATCAAACCAGTAGATTAACAGGTGGTTTTGGGGCTGGGGTAGTCTACAACTATGCATGTTTGTAGGGTTGAAAGTTTGAGTTAGAATATTATTTCAAATTATAATGACCATTTAGGCTAGAAGGAAACAAAAGTGATGCTGTTGGAAAAGATGCTTCCACAATGTATATTCTGCTTCCTCTTTTAATATCAATGTATTCTTTTTAATCACTATGGTTCTTTTGGTAGCTTAACACCAAAATGGTTGGGATGCAGGTTTCAGATGCTGATCATATTGATAGGTTGATATCCTGCCTATTCATGGCTCTGCCATTTGTTGTGGTGTGGCCTCTAATTATCATAGAATTTTACTTGTGCTTTTGATGTGTATATTTCTAGGAATCAAGTACCAACCATGTTTATTCATATTTGATATAGAGGGGTGCGTCAAGCAGCAAATTCCTAAATTATCTGGACAAACACATCCTTCCGGTTTCGGACAAGGTAACATCATCACTTCCACTGAATTGGTATATTATTCTAGTATGTATATCAAGTTTCTTGGTAATCTGAAGAGTTTTATTTCTATATAGTTCCATAAATTGAGCCAGTATTGGCCAAAACAAATGAAAATGTTTAGATTTTTCTAACAAACTGATATATAATTAAACGTTGGGATAGAATATTTTCTATATATTTGTTTGCTTGATTGGTTTTTGTGTGAAATGTTCCATCGGAATCTGGGATGATATATTCTTTCTGCTATTGGTCTCCTAATCTTGCTTTATTTCTTTTTCTTGACTCAACTACTCAATTACTAAAGCAGTGTTTATACCAAATAGTTGATGTCTTTATTTCCATATGAATCCAGAAGTTTTTATGGGTTGTAAGTAGTCGTACTTTCTTCGCACTTGTCTACTTTGTTATGAGGACTCTGAGAAATGATCATTACATTCTGAAATGAAAACAAGGACAATATGGAATATAGGATTAAGTAAATAGCATGGGGGGTGCGGTACAGGCAAGCCTTTTATTGATGATAAAAATAAAATTTTAAGTTCATTTCAATTTTTATCAGTATCTTTCTATGACTGTGTGACAATATTTATATTATGCTGTGCTTTCTTTATAGTATTTTATTGTAATGGGAAAGCTTGTCAGATTTTTATTCAAACAATGTTTTTTTTTTTGGTCAGCTTCCTGATGAAAGAAGGCTAGATTTGCTCAAAGCCCTTGCAGAAGTTTCACCTTTCACAGCACCACAAGATTCTCGTCAGATCCTTCCTTCTGTTGTTCAGCTGTTAAAGGTACAATTTTTTTAATCGGTAATGACATCAGTTTGTATATTCAAAATTATCAGATGATTGGACTATGTGCGTGAAGATCTGACTTTTAAAATACTCTCCACTGTTACAGTCGGTGTTTATAAATGTAAATGCCTAATGCGAGGCGTTTAGATTCAGACAAGATGAAAAACAAGCCTTTTGGGACTCAAGTTATTAATTAAAAATTATTTAAATATGTATTATTTGTATTAATTATTGTTCAACAGTAATAGTCAATCTCAGACCTTGTAATATTCATTTATTACAAGGCGCATTGCAGTGAGGTGAACCTCAATTGTGCCTTAAAAAAACTTATTAGAATTGATGTATTCACATTCAGTGTTTGGACAGTATCGGCTTTTTTATTTGTTTCAGGTCTGGATAACAAGCCATTTTGAGTCATTTTTTTGTGTTTATTATCTCGTTGCAAATTAATTTTTATTCTATTTTTTCCTTGCAGAAAAACATGCCTCGGAGAAAGACTGGAGATGAGTTTAACTTCACTTACGTAGAATGCTTATTGTTCACGTTCCACCATCTTGCTCACAAGGTAATTTGATTTCCAGTCAACCTCCCTTGTCAATACTACTGTGAACAAACAATGTTTTGTGCTTACTTGATTTCTTTATCATATAGGTTCCTAATGCTACTAACAGTCTATGCGGTTACAAGATAGTGACTGGGCAACCATCAGATAGACTTGGTGAGGACTTTTCAGAGCAATATAAGGAGTTTACTGAGAGGTTAGTCTTTCTTTTTCCCTGTTTTTCTCCTTGTATATTTTAGTACTTATTCTAGTTTATATAATGAAGTACCACGTGAGTGTATATGTAGGAATCAAAATATGCCGAATAACTCATGCTCTTCTAAATCCTAGGCCATCCCGTTCCTTCATCTGGCTTATATTAGCCTCTTTTCTTGTCAATGTGCATCCAATATACTTTAGCCCTTGATTCCGGTTGTGAGATGGAGTGTTTTTTCTTAAGAGAGGTTGAGGCTGGTTAAGGCTTTCGGCGAGCCTTATCTTTTTCTTTTCGGAAGTTATATTTCTTTCAATTAAAAGCCCAGTCTTTAACCCACATGGTAGCTCAAGTATTAGTACTCTGTCATTAGTTATGACGAGGGTAGTGGCCCCCATATCAAGGAGAAGTCTATGGATGAAATTGAAGACCTTGCAAATTACTGATATCTGATAAGTTACTGTGAAAAGTGGAGAATCAAGTGGCCACACCTCTATAAGACTATAACTGGAAATATTATGATCGACTGTGCAGGTTGAGTTATGTTGAGGAGCTAACTAGGGCCACCATGAAGAAATTAACACAGGGAATGGCTGAAAAGAACAAAGCGATGGCAGCTGCAAAATCTGATGAAGCAAAGGATGCCATTGTGAGTTAATTTCATGGTCATTTCACAGTTTTGTGAACCGTTTCTGATTGCAGTTATCTTAAACAATGATTTTATGGTGTGCAGAAAACTGAAAAGCAGAATACTACAACTGGGTTGCGAACCTGCAATAACATATTGGCAATGACAAAGGTGAGGGCAACTGTTTGAGAATTTTGGATGGATGATCATTTATTCATGATCTTTTAGAACTGATGTTTAAATGATTTGAAACAATGTAGACTCTACATTCAAAAACACCCTCATTCATTGGAGACAAGAGCATCAACCTGTCTTGGAAAGAAGCAACAAAACCCGCTGTGCCCTCTAGCACACCTGTTGCAGGGTAAGAGAAATATTCTTGAACCTATATTTTGTTTTTTGTATTATACTCTCATTGGTTTGAAGAATAGTTCTTGATTTATGTGATGTCAGACTTTTGGCGTCATTAGTTCAACATACATTTTCCTCAATTGCTTGTGCAAAGAAAAAAGTGTGCAGTTCATTTATTTCAATTTTGTGGCTCGGAGAAAAAAACACTCAAAACACCTAATTTTCCTATGTTTTAACTTTTATCATATTCTTAGTTGCAATCATGGGTTACTTGTTTGTCTCGTAATTTTCCTTGTTTTCTTAAATTGTAACAGACAATCTATACTTGTCAATATTTCGCACTTCCTGACCATTTGTAGATCCGTAGACATCTACATTTTAATAGCTTAGTCTTTATCCATACGAGATGCACTTTGAATCTTGAAAGGAAGATAGAATATGCTGTGAAATCAACATTTTTATCCTATTGCATAGTTAAAGGATCCATTCTTATATGGTTTAAACCTACTGGTGCAGAGCAAAAAGAGCTGCTAATTTTTCCAATGGATCCGGAAATATGCCTTCAAAAAAGGGGCGTGGGGGCGGATTACAAAATCAACTTGTTAATAGAGCATTTGAAGGTTTATCTCAAGGTGGAAGAAGCGGGGGAAGGAGCGGTGGTGGTGGAAGGAGCAGAGGCAGAGGGTGGGGTGGCCGTGGAAGGGGTAGGGGTTACAGATAGCTGCACCGTGAGACAACTTTGGGAAATCACGATGGTGAGAGAGACGTGGATGCGCCCCAGGAAAACGCAGATGAGTATATGATGTGCTGAATTCCTCTCGATGAAACGAGTTAGAAACAAGTTTTGTTTCATCGAGCAAGCTGATTTTACTCTAGATTCTTTGTTGATTAACGCTACTTATTATGTTCTTCCGGAGCTTTGTCTAACAAGAATGGGGCGACCGGATTACCGCTCTGAGTATTTCCATCCGTCGTCGAAAAAATATGCAGGGTTCCGAGACAGCTCCAGGAATCTATCCGTGCGTTAGTGAATGTATGCTTTCAGGGGATTTAATTTATGATACTGCTAGTTTGACTTTGTTTTTATGATTGAATGTTATGACTTTATAAGAACTCATACTGACTGATGGAAATTGCCTCTTTTGCCATTTTTAAGTTTTACCAATTACCTCTTTACTTTTTCCTTAAGAATAGGAATCGTTTGGAAGTGTTTTGTAAATAACTAAAAGAGTTTTTTAAGAAAATAATTTTGATCCCAAAAAGGTTATTACTAAAACCGTTTTCAGTCATTCTAACAGCATTTTCAAATGCGCTAATAAAAGTTTGTTCAACTATGCCATACGTTGTTGTTTGAAAGGGTTGAAGATTAAAGGGGTTGTTGCAAACTTAGGCCTACTCAAGCTGGCTAGAACTAGTGTGCCTCAATTTTTGCAATCAAGTTTGTATCAATATATTATCTCCTTAGTTTAAAGGGAATTTTAACGAAAAACTTCTACTACTGTTTATTTTAACAAAAAATCACATTTTCACATTAAAAAGTCAATCCTGGTATTATTTATTTTACCCTTTATTGCAATCAAGTTTGTATCGATATATTATCTCCCTAGTTTAAAGAGAATTTTAACGAAAAACTTTCGGTACTGTATACTTTAACAAAAAAACACATTTTCACACTAAAAAGTCAATCATGTACTATTCATTTTACCTTTTATTTTGTCCTTATCGTTACAACTCAAAGTTTTCAAACTATTTTTTTTAGTTTTCTTAGTTTTTTAAATCATGTTAAAATGTCTGATTATTTTATTATGTTTCAGCGTGTGACATCGTTGCAGGGAACAAGTGGATGTGTAATCTGAAATCACTAAAATACCACTAGAACAAAATTAATTTGCCAAGACTACCCCTCAATCAAGGCTTGACTTGACTTTATCCTTTTGCCTCACTAAATGACAAAATGGTAAAATTATCCAAAATTAATTTCCTTTTCTCTTTCCTATTTACAACAAAATAAAACAAAATATGCTTCGGTAGTCCCGCGCGTACGTCAACTCGTCCGTCGATTTTAACGGTTGCCAAAACCCCATGTGATTGTGTTTAAAGTGTTTTCTTCCTTGCCACGATACAAAAGGCTCACCAAATTTTCCGATCAAATCATCCCCAAAAATCCAATCTTTCAATTCGATCCCCCACACTCTAACCCTAAATTTCACTTTTCCAGATCAAATGGAAAATCCCCAATTCAATTAGCTTCGAAATTCAGTAAAAATTGAAAGAAAAAAAATTTGAAAAATATGTTGAGCTCAAACCAGTACCAACCCTCTGCCTCCGACGCCTCGTCGCCGCTTTTAGGCCACTCCCTCGCCGACAACATCGTCCGGAGCCGGAGACTCATACGTCGGCCGCCGCATCCTCTCCGTGGCGCAGCTCGGTTCTTGCGACGCGCGAGCAGCCGCCGGATGATGCTGCGAGAGCCGTCGGTTAGAGTCCGTGAGGCCGCGGCGGAGCAGGTGGAGGATCGCCAGAGCGACTGGGCCTACTCCCGGCCGATTATCGTTTTGGACCTATTGTGGAACGCTGGGCTCCTGGGAATTGCCGTCGGGGTGCTGTCGCTGAGCTGGAAAGAGGAGCCTTCCGTCCCTTTGAGGACTTGGATTGGCGGTTACGCGTTTCAGTGCCTGGTGCATATGGTCTGCGTGGTCGTGGAGTGCAAGCGGAGGAGGCGCGGAGGTCAAGCGGCTGCGGGGGCGGAAGCGAGTTCTGCGTGGGAAAGTTCATCTGGGTCTGGGAGTGATGATGCTGAGGACTATGGAGTTGAGCAGAGCACAGATTACACTGCCACCAGGTTTTTCCCTTTTTCTTTTTCTCTTTTGAAATTATTAACTTTTTTGTTTTAGGGTTAATTGAGAACTTGAACTGGGGCTTTGAGTATTAACTGTTACTGTTTGTAGTACTGTAGCTGTTGCAATATCTGTTTTTGGGTGAAAATTGTTAAATTTGGATTGGATTTGAGCCTCTAGGAAAGGACCCATTTTCCAGTTGAAGAAATTGTCTTGACTGAGATTGATTGTGATGGTTTGATGTGGCAGTGTTGCAAAGAATTTGGAGTCTGCGAATACGGTATTTTCGTTTATCTGGTGGATTCTTGGGTTCTACTGGGTGACTGCTGGCGGTGAAAATTTGACACAGGAATCTCCCCAGTTATACTGGTTTGTTTGAGCTAATTGTCCCTTTTTGCTTCTGTTTTCTTTCAAGTCCTTTCTGTTCATGCTGTCGATTTTGTACGCTTATAAAATGTGGGTTTCTTTTGCAGGATATGTATCACTTTTCTTGCTTTGGATGTTGTTTTCGTAGTCATCTGCGTTGTTCTTGCTTCTCTCGTTGGTATTGCCGTTTGCTTCTGTCTCCCCTGCATCATTGCCATCTTGTATGTTGTGACAGATCAGGTATGTGCTTGTAGGAAATGTTTGAGTTTATTCCGTACATTAAGGGTGCTTGATAATCGCTTGTCGTATGGACATAAGATCTACTTTGACCGGTGAACGTCTATTGCACAACATTACGCCTCTTATCTTCTCGAGCCTCAAGAGTCAAGGCATACGAGGCAAACTAAGAATATAGTGTAATTTTCCTGTTGTCTGGTGCAATTGAATGCACTAAAACTTTCGGATAGGAAATTATGTCCAATCCCCACTGCGATTCTGGGTTAAGATCTAAACATGCCATTTGAAGACATTGTCTAGCAGTGATTTTCTGCTCTTGGAGATTTATAGTGACTTTGCTTTTATTTGTCAAATTTTGACTATCATATCTTGCACAGTTTCTGTGTATCAGTCGTTTACTTTTTTAGGAGAATTATTGAATTTCATTAACAGAACCTGTGAGAATTTTATACCTTCCTTCCGCTTATATGCTGTTAAATACTGTCTGTCGCTAAACCACTTATATGCTGTTGAATACTGTCTGTCCCTAATTTCCTGGTCATTTTTTGTTCCTGGACAGGAAGGAGCAACAAAGGAAGAGATCGATCGTTTGCCAAAGTACAAGTTCCGCAAGATACCTGATTTTGACAAAGTTAGTGGTGAGATCCAAGAATCTTTTGGAGGAGTAATGACTGAATGCGACACTACTACACCTACCGAACATGTTCTCTCCCCAGAGGATGCTGTAAGTTCCATGATACATTCTTGATATCTTTTTACTAGAAAGTCTCATAAAATAGTTAATTGTTTTTAATGGCATGCTGAAATAGGTTTTTGTATTACCAACTGGAATTCATACATGTACTTGTTCAGCAATTGAGCCTTTCAAGTCATGTGTATGAAGATCCGGGGCACCAGTTCCGGGGTTTCAGTTTCTCATTGCCAAATTAACCCCACACCAAATCACTAAGTGTGCTTATTACGTGAGTTGTGTTTATCTTAGGAATGTTGCATCTGCCTTTGTGCCTACGAAGATGGAACTGAACTACGTGAACTTCCTTGCTGTCACCACTTTCACTGCACCTGCATAGACAAATGGTTACAGATCAATGCCACCTGCCCACTCTGCAAGTACAACATTTTGAAGTCCGTTAGCCAAAGCAGTAGCGAAGAAGTATAAAAAGCAAGTTCTGTATAACAGTTATGAGGAGATTGCATGCCCTGCTCCTATGTGTATAGACCTTGAAAGATTTCACCATCTGCCGGAATCCGGATGTAACTTCACGGTCGGGTTTGTTGCGGGAGCATCTTCACCTCCAAGAATGTTAGTTTGTATAATGAAAGTCATTTATGTGATATCTTATAAACAAAATGTTTAATATGTAATAGTCCTACCTTTTTTGACATAAATTACAAAATAGCATTTAACAAGGATATTCTCGTCTTTTGGCTGTAAAGTTCATGTGTCAGTTTCAGGATTTTTCAAATTATTTTTTGCTTCACAATTACGAACCAGGATCCTCTCCTGAGCAATTCCATAGGGATCCTAGGGATTCTGTAATCTTGTCCGTTCATCGTATATCATGTGGTCATAAATCATTTAAAATTTAAATTTTAAAATTCAAATATGAATAGTATCTAACGAAAACTGACCGCATAATATAAAATGAACGAACAAGATTGCGGGATCCCTAGGGAATTGCCCAGGAGAGGATCCTGGTTTCCACCCCCCCAAACCAAAGGATTTATGGTTAGCATATAACCCAATTCTAAATTGTCTGCATATTGTATCTTTACATGTTTAATTCTTTCTTCCAACCAAATGGACCAATTGCCCATTGACAATGGATTTAGGTTGAATTGGAGCGATACTATCTCACCACTCGCGCAGTCAGTTTCATTTTTTTTTATTTCTATTTAAAAAAAAAAATTGTTGTTTAGTAATACGGTCTAATACTATTTTTCTTCATTTGTAATTGAGTGGTCCTATGTTCAATTCTCACCAAAGATAAATTTGAACCACATTATTGCTAGCTTATTGTGAGGCTAAGTTCATCATCTTTCTCTTAGTGTGAATAATATCGTTTCTTCCAAAAAAAAAAAAAAAACAAAAAATCTCATGCTCTTTTCAAAACATGTCAATATTAAAAATAAGTGTAAATCTCAGTTTACCAGTTTTGTTGTTTTTAACATTTGGTACATAAAGTTTTTTTTATCACAAACTCGTACCTAAAGTGTTACTTTTGGAACAATCTCGTAAATCCATTAGTATGGCTGTTAAATCTAACTGATGACGTGATGTTTATATGGACAATAACTGGACGTCACGTGTCAATAAAAATTAAAATTAAACATTAAAAAATTTAAAAAAATTACAAAAAAAAAAAAAGTGTCTTCTTCCATAACCCCCGACCGTCCCTCCCTTATCGGCCTCCACCCATATGTGCAAATCCAAAATGTCAGTCGACGCCGCCCAGCCAGTCTCCACCCCTCGCCGCACCCCATGCACTCAGCAATTCGCTCAATCCACCCTTAGAACCCCAATGGCCCCTTTCGTTGTACTGGGTCGTCGCTGACGAATCAAAGTCATACCGGACGTAGTTCGAGATCGGGACGTTGCTGGAGGCGTAAGGAGAGCAGGGGGTGGAGGACGTAAGCAGAGTGGGGGGGGGGGTGGAGATCGGGATGTCGCCGCATGTTGGTCGGCTTGTGCCCTCGGAAAATCAGCTCTGAACCCATTTGTTGGAACTGTGTCGGAAGGAGAAGGGAGGAAGAAGACATCTTTTTTTTTTTTTGTAATTTTGTAATGTTTAATTTTTATTTTATTTTATATTTTTAATATCTATGTGGGATTCTTATTGACACGTGGGATTCTTCATATACCAAATCTTGAAAACCACGAAACTTAGTGATAGTAAACTGAGATTTACCCTAAAAATAACAAGGGTCAGGATTGTGCTAATGTTTAAGGCCTTATTTTTTAAATCACTACGTCTCAGGTTCAAACTCTCTTCATTTTCAGCGTAAATTAGTGAAGAATATTTGCATGTTCAAAAAAAATAAAACTAAGGGTATGTTTGAAAGAGATTTTGGGATGTGTAAGTACTTTAAAAGCAGCACATGAGAGGTATTTTTTTTCATAAAATTACTTAAAAAATCATTTTAAATATTTTATAGAGAAGCACATACGAGGGTTTTCTTCATTTATCCAACAAAGAAGTCATCCTTGATGACGTCCCATTCCTTCCTTCCCCGTCGAACTGCCTCTCATCGCGGCTTCACCATTGGAGGGTTCCTGATAAGCAATCGAATTGCACATGAACTCAGGGAACAACAACAACAACAACAAAGCCTTTTCCCACTAAGTGGGGTCGGCTATATGAATCCTAGAACGCCATTGCGCTCGGTTTTGTGTCATGTCCTCCGTTAGATCCAAGTACTCTAAGTCTTTTCTTAGAGTCTCTTCCAAAGTTTTCCTAGGTCTTCCTCTACCCCTTTAGCCCTGAACCTCTGTCCCGTAGTCACATCTTCGAACCGGAGCGTCAGTCGGCCTTCTTTGCACATGTCCAAATCATCGGAGCCGATTTTCTCTCATATTTCCTACAATTTCGGCTACTCCTACTTTACCTCGGATATCCTCATTCCCAATCTTATCATTTCTCGTGTGCCCACACATCCCACGAAGCATCCTCATCTCCGCTACACCCATTTTGTGTACGTGTTGATGCTTCACCGCCCAACATTCTGTGCCATACAACATCGCTGGCCTTATTGCCGTCCTATAAAATTTTCCCTTGAGCTTCAGTGGCCTACGACGGTCACACAACACGCCGGATGCACTCTTACACTTCATCCATCCAGCTCGTATTCTATGGTTGAGATCTCCGTCTAATTCTCCGTGCTCTTGCAAGATAGATCCTAGGTAGCGAAAACGGTCGCTTTTTGTGATCTTCGCTAGATTGCTCCGGTCATTAGTGTGGATAAGTATATAAATGGATAGAGATAGGAAAGCAAACACAAGATATACGTGGTTCACCCAGATTGGCTACGTCCACGGAATAGAAGAGTTCTCATTAATTGTGAAGGGTTTACACAAGTACATAGGTTCAAGTTCTCCTTTAGTGAGTACAAGTGAATGATTTAGTACAAATGACATTAGGAAATATTGTGGGAGAATGATCTCGTAATCACGAAACTTCTAAGTATCGGAGTGTGTTGTCGTCTTGACTTGCCTTATCGGAGTGTGGCATCTTCTCTGGAAGTACTCTTCCTCCATCCAGGGGTGGTATCTTTAACTGGTGGAGATGCACAAGGTAATGTATCAATTTCACTTGAAGCTTACTTGTAGTCTCAGGCTTGGTCAAGCGCGATACAAACCATGTAGTAGGAGTCCCCTAAGTCGCCGAGCTAGGGGGTCTGCTGAAAGAGGTGACAGACAAGGTAAGCAATCAGAGCTCTCCGACTGATTGTTCACCTTCTCCCCATCTTGCAGCAGCATGAAGGATAAAGAGAAGAAAAATGAGAAGAGATGATATGAGATACTTTTGCTTTTGAAGAAGTAACTTTCCACAGGCTTATTCTTGAACTGAGCTGGAGGGTTTTCTGGTTTCCTCCAGAGTATAAGGCCGACTGAAGAATTTGAGGGTCAAAACAAGTCCATCAAATCTAGAGTACGTTCCACCCTGCTGATATGGGATACTTTTGCTTTAGACAGAGTAATGGATGTATCGGCACGTGTGCTGTTACGCTTGTCTCCACATGCTTCCTTGTATCCTTCGCACTTGCCCTATCTGTTCCTCAAGCAGATGCGGAATCTTCCCTGGAAACATAAGATGTTGAAGATGAGTACTCGAAAGCAATGCCAGGTAAGTAATCAGGTAAGGGGTTCCAGGCAGTCAGTTCCTGGCTGGAAGCTTGATTCCAAGTGCTGACTGATTGCTCTCTTTCTCCTTGTCTTGCAGGTAAAAACAAGGCCAAAGGAAAAGACAGGGAAAAAGCATGATATGGGATACTCTTGCTTTTAACCCTGATGATATGAGATATTCTTGCTCTAGTATAGCTTGTTTGCAGAGGTATTATCGGGGGGATAGAAAGCTGAATATTTCGAAAGGCTTCGTTGGGAGTGCCCTCTCAGATATGATGAAGGGTTGAGCATTTTTGCAGGTCTGCCTGTCCGTTGGGGATGGAGGTCGACATATATAGGAGTCTCCCTAACAACAAGTAGTAATGCTATTCCTTTACCCTGCTTGGTCATAGCACGGTAGTGGGAGCTGCCAGTTTCACATGTTTTAACTCTGTCAGAGCACTTTGAAAAAGTGGTCTGTGGTATCTGGCTCTCGAGATTCGGGGAACGATGCCTCTTCGATTTTTGAGAAAGCAATCATGCTGGGGGTCTGGCTCTCGAGATTCGGAGAGCAGTGTCTCTTCCATTTTTGAGGAAGTAATCATGTTGGGAGTCTGGCTCTCGAGATTCGGAGGGCGGTGCCTCTTCGATTTTGGAGCAAGTAATCCTGTTGGGAGTGTTGTCTCGAATGTGAGTAAAGGTTGGGCATGTTTGCTAGTCTACCTTGCCACGAAGCACAAAGGTTGACACACAGGGACTTTCCAATTATCCAGCAATGGTACTGTTCCTTTACCCTCTCTTCGCTTTTGAGAATGTAGTCATGTTGGGAGTCTGGCTCTCGAGATTCGGAGGACGGTGCCTCTTCGATTTTGGAGCAAGCAATCTTGTTGGGAGTGTTTTCTCGAAAGTGAGTAAAGGTTGGGCATGTTTGCTAGTCTACCTTGCCACGAAGCACAGAGGTTGACACACAGGGACTTTCCAATTATCCAGCAGTGGTACTGTTCCTTTACCCTTGTGGGTAATAATATGGTAGCTAGACCTTCAAAATTTATGTGTCTAAACGTTGTTAGTGCTGTTTCTTTGCTATTCTTTTACCTTTCTTGGTCAGAGCAATGTAGTGGGAGCTGCAAGCTTCACGTGCTCAACTTTGGCAGAGAACTTTGGCAAAGTTATCTGTGGTACCCATGAGCTATTGTTGCGTGTGGGAAGTGGGTGATTGAACAGTAAGATTCATGTGTTTTCTACTTCCCCAGAAGTCTTCGACAGAATGCCCATAATTTCCGCAAAGCTGAGTGTGCGTGTGACGGGTGCTGACAAGGCTGGAAAAGTAGGTGCCTCTTCGATTTCTGAGATCGGCCCTCGTGGTCTCTGGGGAGCCCAGCTTTTGAGAAAGCGAGCGCCTCTTCGATTTCTGAGATCGGCCTTCGTGGTCTTTGAGCAGCCCAACTTTTGAGAAAGCAAACGCCTCTTCGATTTCTGAGATCAACCCTCGTGATCTCTAAGCAGCCCAGCTTTTGAGAAAGCAAACGCCTCTTCGATTTCTGAGCAGGCGCCTCTTCGATTTCTGAAGCTCCGTCGAGTGCAGATTTTTATAGAGGCTGGCATTAAGTTCCAAAGCACACTTGAATCTCCACCAGTAGAAGCTTCATTCTTGCACTTCTAAGATCTTGATTTGTCCGACCTCTTCTCTCTTCAACACCTTTGAAAATGTCTGGCCCCTCCGACCGTCGTTTTGACTTGAACCTTGTTGAAGAGGCAGCCCCGCCTTCTCCAGACAACATATGGCGCCCATCCTTCGTCTCCCCTACTGGTCCTCTTACCGTTGGGGATTCCGTGATGAAGAATGATATGACCGCTGCGGTGGTGGCCAGGAACCTTCTCACTCCCAAAGATAACAGACTACTTTCCAAACGGTCTGATGAGTTAGCTGTTAAGGATTCGCTGGCTCTCAGTGTTCAGTGTGCAGGTTCTGTGTCTAATATGGCCCAACGCCTATTTGCTCGAACCCGCCAAGTTGAATCATTGGCGGCTGAAGTGATGAGTCTCAAACAGGAGATTAGAGGGCTCAAGCATGAGAATAAACAGTTGCACCGGCTCGCACATGACTATGCTACAAACATGAAGAGGAAGCTTGACCAGATGAAGGAAACTGATGGTCAGGTTTTACTTGATCATCAGAGATTTGTGGGTTTGTTCCAAAGGCATTTATTGCCTTCGTCTTCTGGGGCTGTACCGCGTAATGAAGCTCCGAATGATCAACCTCTGATGCCTCCTCCTTCTAGGGTTCTGTCCAGTACTGAGGCTCCAAATGATCCCCCTCCGGTGCCTTCTCTTTCTGGGGCTCTACCGACTGCTGAGACGTCTCCTAAGCAACCTTTGTGAAGGCTCCGTCTTGTGTGTTTATTTTGACTCATGTATATGTACATATTTGTAGCTGATCGGGGATATCAATAAATAAGCTTTCCTTCATTTCAACGTATTGTGTTAAATACACCAAAGCCTTCTTCGCGAAGTTCTTTGAATTTTCTTTTGTTGAAGCTTGTATGTTGAAGCTTTCTGAGTGGAGCATGTAGGTTGGGGTAGTGTTCCCTTAATTTCCCGAGTGAGGAAAACTTCTCGGTTGGAGACTTGGAAAATCCAAGTCACTGAGTGGGATCGGCTATATGAATCTTAGAACGCCATTGTGCTCGATCCTGTGTCATGTCCTTTGTTAGATCCAAGTACTCTAAGTCTTTTCTTAGAGTCTCTTCCAAAGTTTTCCTAGGTCTTCCTCTACCCCTTCGGCCCTGAACCTCTGTCCCATAGTCGCATCTTCTAATCGGAGCGTCAGTAGGCCTTCTTTGCACATGTCCAAACCACCGTAACCGATTTTCTCTCATCTTTCCTTCAATTTCGGCTACTCCTACTTTACCCCGGATATCCTCATTCCTAATCTTATCCTTTCTCGTGTGCCCACACATCCAACGAAGCATCCTCATCTCCGCTACACCCATTTTGTGTACGTGTTGATGTTTCACCGCCCAACATTCTGTGCCATACAGCATCGCCGGCCTTATTGCCGTCCTATAAAATTTTCCCTTGAGCTTCAATGGCATACGGCGGTCACACAACACGCCAGATGCACTCTTCCACTTCATCCATCCAGCTTGTATTCTATGGTTGAGATCTCCATCTAATTCTCCGTTCTTTTGCAAGATAGATCCTAGGTAACGAAAACGGTCGCTCTTTGGTATTTCTTGATCTCCGATCCTCACCCCTAACTCGTTTTGGCCTCCATTTGCACTGAACTTGCACTCCATATATTCTGTCTTTGATCGGCTTAGGCGAAGACCTTTAGATTCCAACACTTCTCTCCAAAGGTTAAGCTTTGCATTGACCCCTTCCTGAGTTTCATCTATCAACACTATATCGTCTGCGAAAAGCATACACCAAGGAATATCATCTTGAATATGTCCTGTTAACTCATCCATTACCAACGCAAAAAGGTAAGGACTTAAGGATGAGCCTTGATGTAATCCTACAGTTATGGGAAAGCTTTCGGTTTGTCCTTCATGAGTTCTTACGGCAGTCTTTGCTCCTTCATACATATCCTTTATAGCTTGGATATATGCTACTCGTACTCCTTTCTTCTCTAAAATCCTCCAAAGAATGTCTCTTGGGACCCTATCATACGCTTTTTCCAAATCTATAAAGACCATGTGTAAATCCTTTTTCCCATCTCTATATCTTTCCATCAATCTTCGTAAGAGATAGATTGCCTCCATGGTTGAGCGCCCTGGCATGAACCCGAATTGGTTGTCCGAAACCCGTGTCTCTTGCCTCAATCTATGCTCAATGACTCTCTCCCAGAGCTTCATTGTATGACTCATTAGCTTAATACCCCTATAGTTCATGCAATTTTGTACGTCGCCCTTATTCTTGTAGATAGGCACCAAAGTGCTCGTTCGCCACTCATTTGGCATCTTCTTCGTTTTCAAAATCCTATTGAAAAGGTCAGTGAGCCATGTTATACCTGTCTCTCCCAAAAGTTTCCACACTTCGATTGGTATATTGTCTGGGCCTATTGCTTTTTTATGCTTCATCTTCTTCAAAGCTACAACCACTTCTTCCTTCCGGATTCGACGATAAAAAGAGTAGTTTCTACACTCTTCTGAGTTACTCAACTCCCCTAAAGAATCACTCATTTCATGTCCTTCATTGAAAAGATTATGAAAATAACCTCTCCATCTGTCTTTAACCGCGTTCTCTGTAGCAAGAACCTTTCCATCCTCATCCTTGATGCACCTCACTTGGTTTAGGTCCCTTGTCTTCTTTTCCCTTGCTCTAGATAGTTTATAGATATCTAACTCTCCTTCTTTGGTATCTAGTCGTTTATACATATCGTCGTAAGCCGCTAACTTAGCTTCTCTGACAGCTTTTTTCGCCTCTTGCTTCGCTTTTCTATACCTTTCACCATTTTCATCGGTCCTCTCCTTGTATAAGGCTTTACAACATTCCTTCTTAGCCTTCACCTTTGTTTGTACCTCCTCATTCCACCACCAAGATTCCTTTTGGTGTGGGGCAAAGCCCTTGGACTCTCCTAATACCTCTTTTGCTACTTTTCGGATACAACTAGCCATGGAATCCCACATTTGGCTAGCTTCCCCCTCTTTATCCCACACACATTGGGTGATTACCTTCTCTTTGAAAATGACTTGTTTTTCTTCTTTTAGATTCCACCATCTAGTCCTTGGGCACTTCCAAGTCTTGTTCTTTTGTCTTACTCTTTTGATATGTACATCCATCACCAACAAGCGATGTTGATTAGCCACGCTCTCTCCTGGTATAACTTTGCAATCCTTACAAGTTATACGATCCCCTTTCCTCATTAGAAGAAAATCTATTTGTGTTTTTGACGACCCACTCTTATAGGTGATCACATGTTCTTCTCTCTTCTTAAAGAAGGTGTTGGCTAAGAAGAGATCATATGCCATTGCAAAATCCAAGATAGCTTCCCCATCCTCGTTTCTCTCCCCAAAACCATGGCCACCATGAAAACCTCCATAGTTGCCTGTCTCCCTGCCCACGTGTCCATTTAAATCTCCTCCTATAAATAACTTCTCCGTCTGAGCAATTCCTTGCACCAAGTCTCCAAGATCTTCCCAAAATTTCTCCTTCGAACTCGTATCCAACCCTACTTGAGGTGCGTACGCACTAATCACATTGATAAGTTCTTGTCCTATTACAATCTTGATTGCCATGATTCTATCTCCTACCCTCTTGACATCTACAACATCTTGTACCAAGGTCTTGTCCACGATGATGCCAACACCGTTTCTCGTTCTATTTGTGCCCGAATACCAAAGTTTAAACCCTGAGTTTTCTAAATCCTTTGCCTTACTACCAACCCACTTAGTTTCTTGTAGGCACATAATATTTATCCTTCTCCTCACCATAACTTCCACTACTTCCATAGATTTTCCCGTTAAGGTTCCTATATTCCACGTTCCTAAACGCATTTTGCTCTCTTGAACTCTACCCTTCTGTCCTAGCTTCTTCACTCTCCCCCGTCTAATAGGATCAAAGTACTTCTTTTGTGTGTCCCGGGTAAAGTTGATAGGAGCATATGCTCCCAAACAACTTTGAGTGGAGTCGTTCGAAAAGAAGTTTCTATGGCCCCCTTGCTCATTTAACACTGCATCCGGGTGCCGATGGAGATACAGCGACCCTTGCTCACTTATCACTGTGCTCAGGCCACACAGCGCGCCACTTACGGGTGACGCCCTAGCTTTAGCGCGATTTTGTTCTGGATTCATTTTCATAAGGATTCGACGTGATCATGGAGTCGCATCACACATGCTGACATCTATAATTTTCCTATGTAAAATCAACGGTACAAATTTTGAATTCAATGATTTAGACCCCAAATTTTCTATATAATGATTCTTCAACCCTTTGATTATGTAGACGTACACGGGTTGGGCGGTCACTTGGTTCTTGTTGTAGCATTAGGTTGACGGTAAGACTATTATTCCTGCATATGCTTTTCCTGTTTTGAAAAAGGGAACAGTTGGTGGCTTCACCACTACAATTTTTTTTTTTCAAAGATCGGAAAGACTCATAAAGACATTTTAATCTTTTCATGATCATATCATCGTGTTATTCACTAGCGCCAAGAATCGATTCTAGAACGGGTTGTATGAAATAAGGGACTGGAATTCATCCCCAACCACTGAATCATTCGTGATGATTACTCTATCGTGCATGCATATGCGGGTTCGACTAGTTCTCGGGAATAAGTGAAAGTAATTTAAAACACAACTTTGTTAGTAGAATAAAAAGACTATTGTAGTCATTGATTATGCATGTGATGCAGAAAAGACCAAGGGTCTCAAAAAGACAAGGGGTAGTAATTTGGGAATCGCTCAACCAAGGGGGACGAAATCACTCACTTCTCTACTGGGATAGAACCTAGGAATCACTTGACCAGGGACAACGGATTCACTCACGTCGCTAATCGTGGATTCACTCGACACGACCAAGTCTCACATTTGATTTTAAGGAGGAAAAAACTCACTCTCTTCTTAGATACATATGAAGCCCTTTAAATAGGGAAAATACAAAGCATTGGTATACTAAATATTTAAGAGTAGGATAGTTACTAGGCAATGCAATTAAAAGAGAAGGTCACAAAGGTTTTGAGAGATGAGAAGTCACTAAAGCCTTAAATATATTTGTTCCCCATGCACTGCATCATTCTACTCTTCCAAAAAAAACTCGTCCTCAAGTTTGTATCTTTTTAATCTTGATTTGAATTTAGGTTTTCGACCTTCTCAACGATATGCCATCAGTTGTAACGTCCCCAAAACTTGATCTTTAACATTAAAAAGCAAATTTTGAATAGCTCCTTCATCACTTGGTCGTGACTCGTGACCACAATTTTACATGCCCATAGCTTAGTGATGAACTTAACATTGGACTATCAATCTTCTCATCTTGAAACAATCCAAATCCTTCGTATTTTGAACTTTGCAAGCTGTAAATATCTATCAAAGCATGTTCTTCAACATTCACTTCAACGTTAGCAACTGTTTGGATAGGAATCATCAAAACACCATCCTCCGAACACCCATCATATAATGGAGGTAGATTCCAATCAATTCTTTGTGAATAAAACATATCCTCCTCCATAAATAACATACTAGAGTGGCTTTCATATGCCTAATTATTATTCATTGGAACAAGATGCTGGTATATCTCTTCGTTGAAAAAGAAACCGCGCCTTGTAGATTTTACACAAAACGTACACCTTTCACTATTTGCTAGCAAATTGCTGCAAAAAATTTGACTAAGGCACTGTTTGTGTAAGATCCCACATCGCCCTTGAGAGTGATCCTTATATGTATATTCTCATCCCTACATAGCACGAGGCCTTTTAGGAGCTCACTAGCTTCGGAGTTCATCGGAACTCGGAAGTTAAGCAAGTAACGCGCGAGAGCACTCCCATGATGGGTGACCCACTGGGAAGTTCTCGTGTGAGTTCCGAGAAACAAAACCATGAGGGCGTAGTCGGGGCCCAAAGCGGACAATATCATGCAACGGCGGTGGAGCAGGCCCGGGATATGGTGGACCTCGGGTCGGGATGTGACAATTGGTATCAGAGCCTAACCCTGGCTGTGGTGTGCCGACGAGGTCGTCGGGCCCCTTAAGGGGGGTGGATTGTAAGATCCCACATTGCCCAGGGGAGTGATCTTATATGTATATTCTCATCCCTATCTAGCATGAGGCATTTTGGGAGCTCACTGGTTTCGGAGTTCATCGGAACTCGAAAGTTAAGCGAGTAGCGCACGAGAGCAATCCCATGATGGGTGACCCACTGGGAAGTTCTCGTGTGAGTTCCCAGAAACAAAACCGTGAGGGCGTACTCGAGGCCCAAAGCGGACAATATCGTGCTACAGTGGTGGAGCGGGCCCAGGATGTGGTGGACCTCGGGCCAGGATGTGACAGTCTGTTTTGTTGGAAAGTGGACTCCCAGACCTTTCCAATGATATGTAACCTTTTGGGTGACTCGAACAAAGAGAACTAAAATTTAAAAAAGTGTATAATCAACAACACGAATTTTTATTTTTTCCTTTTAACTCCACAACAGAGAACCTGTTCTGATGCCACTTGATGCAGAAAAGACCAAGAGTCTCGAAAAGACAAGGGGTAGTAACCTGGTAATCGCTCAACCAGAGGGGACGAAATCACTTGCGTTTCTACGGAGATAGAACCTGGGAATCACTCAACTAGGAACAACATATTCACTCATAGCTAATCGTGGATTCACTTGACATGACCAAGTCTCACACTTGATTTTAAGGAGTAGAAAACTCACTCTCTTCTTAGATTAACTTTAATTCACTAATTTCACTACTTTAAGGATACATATAGAGCCCTTTAAATAGGGAAATTACAAAGGATTGGTATACTAAATTTTACGGGTAAATTATATAAAACTACCTCAACTATTGGGTCAGTCACAGTTTCATACCTCATATTTAAAAAATTTCAATGTCATTCCTCATCTACGAATTTTTTACAATTTCATACATTCCGTCAGTTTTCTGTCAATTGTTCTGTTAAATGCTGGCGTGGATTGAGGCGAGGCCCACTCCCTGGCCCAACTGGATTAAAAAATTAATTAAATTTTAAAAAATTAAAAAATTTAAATCATTTAAATAATTTTATTTTATTAAAAAAAGATGGGACCCATCCCTACAAACCCATCACCCACCCCTTATCCCCATCAAAATTTTTCCTCGCTCTCGTCTTCCCCTAACCAAAACCAGAACCACCCCAAACCAAGATCCCACTCGCGCCAACATCCCCCCACCCGCCTCGGCCACTTATCCCATTCCCCTACTCTTCTCATCTCTCCCTAGAAACAAACAAATTTTGAAAAAAAAATCCATAATTTTTTAATTCTCGGCAAACCCAACCAAATTTCTCAGCACACCCGCCGCCGAAGCTTGCAAGACGGGTGTGCTGCCCTGGAAAATGTCCAAGAGTGACATGTTTGTCGTCTTCCTGCAGAAGCCCTACAAGCGCCTCCATCGTCGAGTTCCTCGATTCGGCGCTTCCTATTTGGAGTCAAGTCACTAGGTTCCGGCACTAGGCCTGGACTGTCTCCCTCATGGAGGAGGAGTTGCTGACGAACGAGACATCGAAGTCCAGAAGGACGCCGCTCTTGATCAAAATCTCGGCATCGGCGACGTGCTGTTAAGGCGAGCCAGGATCAAGTCGACGTCGCTCTGGGTGCGGAGCTTACCGGTTGAGAGATTGGCGGTCTAGTTCTTTCATGGCTTCTGCTGGCTCTCTGTAGAGAGAAAGTGAAGAGAGGGAGAGTTTGGGGGTTTGCTTTTTAGGGTTTACAGAGGAGAGAGACGAGAGAGTGTGGGATCGGGTCGGGGAGGTGGTTGCGGAATAAAGACAAGGGGGATCGGGTCGGGTTCGAGCCTGTGAGTGGTATAGATCTGGTGGAATGGAGGGACGGAGGTGAACGGAGGGATGAGGAGTCGAAGAGGTGGCGGAAGAGAGGTTGGGGTGATCGGAGATGGGTGAGTTCGATGTTGGGGTGAACTGGGAATAAGGGGTGGGGTGATGGGTTTGTAAGGGATGGGTTCCACCTTTTTAAAATAAAATAAAAATATTTAAATGATTTTATTTTTTATTTTTTTAATATTTAATTAATTTTATAATCTAGTTGGGCCAGGGAATGGCCCCGCCTCAATCCACGTCAGCATTTTACGGAAAAATTAAAAGAAAATTGACGGAATGTATGAAATTGTAAAAAATTCGTAGATGAGGTATGGCATTGAAATTTTTTAAAGATGAGATATGAAACTGTGACTGACCCAATAATTAAGGCAATTTTATGTAATTTACCTAAATATTTAAGAGTATAATAGTTACTTGGCAGCCTCTCCATAAATGGGGGTAAGGCTAGCCGACATTCACCTCTCCCAGACCCTGCGTAAAGCGGGAGCCTTGTGCACTGGGTACGGCCTTTTTATAATAGTTACTTGGCAATTCAATTAAAACAGAAGGTCACAAAGGTTTTGAGAGATAAGAAGTCACTAAAGCCTTAAATATATTTGTTCCCCATGGTATCCCATGCATATGACAAGAAAAAGAAGACTATTGTAGTTGTCGGGAACCTAGAAAACAAGCTTTTGCTTCACCAAAATTCAACCCACCTAGACCACTCTGCAGCCCATGTTTAATCTTAAACCATTTTAAAAAAAATTAAAGGTAAGCATTGAAAAATCTTAGTACTTTGATTGATTAACTCAGATTCCGTAGACAGATAAGATAATGAAAGAGACCTACGTACGAATACTAAAGCTCTCTGCTGATCTTCATATGAATCTCCTCGGGCGAATACTTGTTATGCTTGTCATCAATATAATATATTTTGTTACTACGTGGTTATTTTAAATAATAAGAGTGATAAGACGATACATATTTTAAACTATTCTAATTTACCGGAAAGAAAAACTCGATATTTGAGACAAACTGATCTAACTTTTATACGCACAATACAATCGACTAGTCAAGGTATTTGTCAATGTGTGCATTTATATTTAGAGAGTTTCATTACTTATATCCAAAATGTTATGCAATAATTAATGTCATTGTGGAGCAAGTATAGAAGAATATATGTGGTCAAATTGTTTAAAAATCCAAATAAGTAGGTAGCTGTTTCTGTAAACCTGCCACATTATATACATTACCAACTTTTGTTCTTACTTGTTCAAAATTTAGACGAAGGAAAAGATGGATTTTGCTTATGTCAGACAACTTGTATGATTTTTTTTGTCCATTTTTTCTGATGTCACAACTTGCATGGTATCGATCTCCATTTAAACCTAATTAACCAAGCACCAAGTTTCCTTCTCATTGACATATTTTCATTACAAAGCTAAGTGTCTCTCGATATGTCAAGACCAGCTCTGTTCATCATTTTTCTGGTCCTCCAACTGGTCCATTTAGGAAGCGGCCGGATTGTTAGAGACTCCGGTCTTGTATCCAATGGAATAAACGATGAAATAAGCCAATCTTCAATCCTCGAAGGACTGAATCTTAAATCAGATTCTGTGACTTGTGAACCAATTTTTGGCTTCTTGCCTTGTGCAACTTCAGTTTGGGGGCTTCTTTTTCTAGTAATCATCTACGAGGTCTTGCTCTCCCTCGCAGATCAGTACGTTTCAAGAGGATCTGAAATCTTCTTTGAATTGTTTGGGACTGGTGTCTTTGGTGCTAGTGCTTTCCACCTGCTTGGCTTGATTCCACAAGTTGGAATGGTTCTTGGTAACCTCTTTAATTTCTTCTCAAGCCTCAGCATGTATTGTTTGTTATAACCTCATCGATCGTCTTCCTCTCTATAAAATCTATTATGCTATAAATCTAGGTGTACAGCTTCATAGTTTGTCATTTTATAATTGTTTCCCGACCATAAAAATATGAAGAGCAGGTATAAAGAAGACAGAATTTTGAAAAATTACAAAAAAAAAGTACCTAATTTGTGATAACCATAATATATTATGGCATCAAAGCAAACTATACGCAGGTGTTGAATCGTTGATCATAACAACTCACGTGTTTAATATGTATTGTTCACGCGTTAAATTTAAGTAACCTTACATGTGACAAGGTGTGTTAAGAGTGTGAATGAGTATTAGTGGATTAATAGTATGATTTTGACTTGCCTAGTAATTGCTTGACTATTTGGAGAAAGTTTAGAAGTTTTGGTTGTAACTTTTAAATCAAAGTAGAAATATGCATGACATGTATTGTATTTTGTAAATTCATGACAGAAATTCACATTTTGTTCCCCAGTAATTGGAGTTACAGCAACTACAGAAACTGTGGAGGAAATGGCAGAAATGAGCATGAGCATGCTTGCAGGATCATCAATCATGATTCTTACCCTAATTTGGGGTTCTGTTGTTGCTTTTGGTAGCTCCGACCTCTCGGAATCTCAAACTTTATCAAATCCAGAAAATAAGAAACCCTTAACTGGTTTACTTGCTGTTGCTTTCGGTAGCTCTGACCTCTCGGATTCTCAAACTTCATCAAATCCAGAAAATACGAAACCCTTCAGTTTAACTGGTTACTTCTCTAATCTTCACAAACACTAATCAACACTCACAGAAAGAAAGAGCTCTAAAATATGACAACTTGATGTGTAAGTAAACATGGTTGTGCAGGTTCTGGTGTAAGAACTGATGTCGAAACGCGAGATACTGCAAGAATCATGATGTTCTCGTTGATCCCATATCTCATTCTTCAGCTGGCAAAAATCTTGACTTCAACCACAGCGGTTCGAGTTGTGATCTTAATTGCTCTACTGATTGCATCTGCATTCCTTGCCACTTACTTCATTTACCAGGTAACACAACTTCAAGAATATAAAATCTGCTCGGCAATACTTAGATAATAGTAAAAGTTCGATTTATTGTGTCTGAAAGATGAAATAACTTAATAAGAATTCGAAAAAGACTGAATGTTTTAGCAATGATGAACACAGTACATAAGTTAGAAATGTTGTATTCGTGAACTTCGTAATTGACAGAAAAAAATTATGCAGTTCTTTCAACCATGGATTCAGAGTAGAAGGCTTGAATATTTGCTACGTAAGTACATACCGAAAAACATACTGCCGAGTCTTATGACAGTAGGCGGAAACCCTAATGTATCTATTATAAAAGGGTAAGTACCCGGTTTCTGTTTTTAGTTCACCTAAATCGTTGAAATGGTATGATCTTATCATTTAGTCATTTTCTAAATTTATTTGCAGGCTGTTCCATAGAATAGACAAGAATCATAACAAATACATATCATCAGATGAACTTAGAGCATTGATCCTAGGAATACAAATAGAAGAAATAGGTCTGGATGACGATGATTATGTATCAGAAGTGATGAAGCAATTTGATCTCTCTGGCGACGCTCAAATAGCTGAGACGGAGTTTGTGAATGGAATCTCAAAATGGATTAATCCAGCCAAGCCCCCTGCCAACGATAAAGGTCATGAACATACATCGCTTTTCAGAAGAAATAATTCCAAGGTATAATTCAGCCCCGGTAAGACTATACTAGTACATTTTTTTTACACAAGCAATATTTTACTTTAAACTAATGTGAACCCTGGAGAGAGCGACTTGAAATTACCTGCATAGGGGAGGAGCACATCTGCTATAACGCCCGCATTTGCCTGATAGGACTAATTTGAATGATTATAAAAACTAGAGTTTCATCCGGGTCATTAAACTGCACTTGCAGAATGAGAAATCTATGGAAGATCAGCTTACGCTGCTGATCTCTAAGAAAAATGGGACTAAGGGTGCTGATACATCGTGGATGAATCTCCTGAAGGCTGCTTTTCTAATTATTCTAGGAACTGCCATAACGGTTTTTCTTTCAATGCCCCTCATGGTAAGTCTCCGAAAATTTTCCACTGCTGCAAGCATCCCTTCTTTCGCGGCCTCGTATGTTGTGATACCCTTGGCTACAAACTACAGACTGGCGCTAATGTCAGTAACGTCTGCCAAAGAGAAGACGGAGGATGCCATCTCTTTAACACTTTCTGAGGTCTGTTTCTCTCCATGAACTCAAATATATTGTTTTAACTACTATCACACGCTTGAGCGTCTAATGATGTCAAACACTTATTCTCCCGATTTATATATCAAATTTTAGTCCCTAATACTTTCCGTGAGCAAAACACAACACTGCAACCCCATATGATCAATATTATCTAACGTTTGAATTGTTCTCTGCAGATTTACACAGCGGCGTTCATGAACAACATTGTGGGGTTGGTCATATTTTTGGCGCTCGTTTACATACGAAATTTATCATGGGACGTGGCTGCTGAAGTTTTAGTTGTTTTACTTATTTCGACAGCGGTAGGTTTTTCTGCCAGCTTCAGCAGAAAGTTCCCATTTTGGACATGCATTCTAGCATACATTTTGTACCCAATATCACTGCTGCTGGTTCATGTTCTTACCACTGTTATCGGATGGTCTTAAGCCAGCAGTTTCGCGACTACCAAATATTATTACAGCAAAATACGCTTTCATTGTAGCCATCTAAATGTTACAGCAAATATAATCCAGACTAAATAAAAACATAAACTTAAAGATTACCTTTCTATAAATTATAGTAATTTGAAATACCGTTAAAGTTAAAGTAATTTAAAATACCTCTTTGCTAATGAAAAAAAGAGAGACTGTTGTAGTCATTGGTTATCTTTATGTTAGTCCAAATCTCTTGTCATAAATGCATGGGATACAAAGATCCTCATACTGATGAAGGAAAAAAAAAACTAGAAAGCAAGCTACTGCTTCACCAAAATCTATTGAGAATGAGTCTCACGTTAATAGGAGGAGGAACCTTGCTTGAGCTTATAAGATGTTGGACTACTCTTCATATAGTCAATTGGTTTTATGGTGAAACTTCAACTTTCTTTATGGTAACAGAGCAGGTTGTCTCATGTGTGAAGCCAAACGGTCACACACGCTCTACGTCATCCTGTTGTGTTGTCTACATGTTAGGCTTGAAAATTCGCCACAGGACGTGTCGAGAATGAGTCTCACATTGATAAAATGAGAGACCTTGCATGAGCTCATAAAAAGTTAGACTACTCCCCTTATAACTATTTAGTTTTTTTATAGAACTTCAACTTTCTTTAAAATCAACCCACGTCTACCATTCACTCTGTAGACTGCAGCCCACGTTTGGATATTTAACCATTTTTTTAAATTACAAGTTGGCATTGAAAATCTTAGTAGATTCTGCAGACAATTAGGATACTGAAAGAGACATGCCAATACTATAGCTCACTAGTGAATCTTCATATGGATTTATTTTATTAATACATTAATATTTTTACATTAAGAGTTATTAATTTGTTTCTACATTGTGGTTATTTTATCATAAGACAATACATATTTTAAACTACTCTAATTTATTATAAGGAAAATTTAATATTTAAGTGCAAGAAATACACTGTCATGACCAACTGACCTAACTTAGATACATATAATTCGATACACTATTCAATTTATTCATTAATGTGTGCATTTATATTTAAGGAGCTTCATTACTTATATCCAAAACTATGCAATGGTTGATGGCATTGTGGGGCAAGTGTATAGGAATATGTTTGGTTAAATTATTTAAAAAATCCAATTAGGTAGCAGGCAGCTTTTTCTGCAAACCCGCGACATTATCCTTCGTTCTTATTGTTGAAAATCTAGACGAAGGAAAAGAGGGATTTGCTAATGTCAAGCAACTTGCTTGATTTTTTACCTATTTTTGTCTGATGTCACAACTTGCATGGTATTGATCTCCATTTAAACCTAATCAAGCACCAATTTTCCTTCTCATTTGTAATAATTTTTCATTACAAAGCTGTGTGTCTCTGGATATGTCAAGACCAGCTCTGTTCATCATTTTTCTGGTCCTCCAACTAGTCCATTTAGGAAGCAGCCGGATTGTTAGAGACTCCGGTCTTATATCCGATGGAATAAACGACGAAACAAGCCAATCTTCGATCGTCGAAGCACTGAATCTTAAAGCAGATTCTGTGACTTGTGAACCAATTTATGGCTTCTTGCCTTGTGCAACTTCAGTTTGGGGGCTTCTTTTTCTGATAATCGTCTACGAGGTCTTGCTCTCCCTCGCAGATCATTACATTTCAAGAGGATCTGAAATCTTCTTTGAATTGTTTGGGACTGGTATCTTTGGTGCTAGTGCTTTCCACCTGCTTGGCTTGATTCCACAAGTTGGAGTGGTTCTTGGTAAGATCCTTAATTTCTTCTCAAACCTCAGCTTGTATTGTTTGTTATTAGTTCATCGATCGTCTTCCTCTCCTCTATATTGTTCTTCATTTCACAGAAATAGACAATTAAAGCACCATTTTGAAGAATAAGAAAAACCTTGAATAGTCTGAGTATTTCTCACTGACATTAACAGTTATTAATTAGCGGAATTGCACTAATTATAACAAATGCAAGTCATCAAAGATTGAGTCTTGAGTTAGTAGTATGATTAAATTCTCTAAGGGGTGGATGGTCAATGTTAATCCTCCTTCATGCATATTCATCCATCAAGAAGTTGGAGACTATTTTATTAGTCAATGTTGCCAGCTTGGTTCATTTTTCTTAGCTTAATATTTGTTCTGAATACAATAAGGGAAAGAATAGTTATTTAAAACAATAATATATTTACAGTCTATTCTCTCTTTTTTATTTCATCAGGTATATACAATGAATTCAAAAGGTAACAACTCTGCGAATCCCCGACTATGTTACCATGTCAACAAAAATAAAAGGGTAAAAGACTATTTACTACCCTCATGTTTTGTAGTTTTCAACATTTAGTACATCAAGTTTTTTTCGTCTCAGATTCATACCTAAAATGTAAATTTTGGGACAGTCTCATACATCCGTTAATCAAACTGTTAAATTTGCCGTTAATTGTGACGTGGTGCCATGACTGGGCGCCACGTGCCATCCATGATTTTTTTTTTCTTTTCTTCTTTCTTCTGCAATTTTTTTTTCTTCCTCCTTCTCCTTCTTCCTTCCTTCTTCCTCCTTCTTCCTTCTCCTTCTTCTCCTTCTTCCTTCTTCTTCATTCTCCTTCTCCTTCTCCTTCTTCTTCTTCTTCTTCCTCCGAATCTGGGGAAGTTTTTTTTTTTGTTTTTTTTTCTTCTTCTTCTTCTTCTT
The DNA here is from genome assembly GCF_042453785.1 of Malus domestica. Lineage (NCBI taxonomy): Eukaryota > Viridiplantae > Streptophyta > Magnoliopsida > Rosales > Rosaceae > Malus > Malus domestica. Next base: position 39,224,180 of record NC_091670.1, on the reverse strand, counting down.
CTTCTTCCTCCGACTGCAACTTTTTTTTTTCTTCCTCCTTCTCCTTCTTCCTTCCACTTCTTCTCCTTCTTCCTTCTTCTTCCTTCTTCTTCTTCTTCCTCAAATTTGGGGAAGATGAAGGTTTTTTTTTTATTTTTTATTTTGAGGAAGATGAAGAAGAAGGAAGAAGGAAGAAGGAGAAGAAGGGGAAGGAAGAAGGAGAAGAAGAAGAAGGAAGAAGGAGGAAGAAGAAGAAGGAAGAAAAAAAAAAGTTGCAGTCGGAGGAAGAAGAAGAAGAAGAAGGACGAAGAAGGAGGAAGGAGGAGGAAGAAGAAGAAAGAAGAAAAAGAAAAGAAAAAAAAACCTTCATCTTCCCCAGATTCGGAGGAAGAAGAAGGAAGAAGAAGGAAGAAGAAGAAGAAGGGGGAAGGAAGAAGGAGGAAGAAAGAAGGAGAATAAGGAGAAGAAGGAGGAAGAAAAGGAAAGAAAAAAAAAACCTTCATCTTCCCCAGATTCGGAGGAAGAAGAAGAAGGAAGAAGGAGGAAGAAGGAGAAGAAGGGGAAGGAAGAAGGAGGAAGGAAGAAGGAGAAGGAGGAAGAAGAAAAAAAAGTTGCAGTCAGAGGAAGAAGAAGAAGAAGAAGAAAGAGGAAGAAGGAGGAAGAAGAAGAAGAAGGAGAAGGAGAAGGAGAAGGAAGGAAGAAGGAAGAAGGAGAAGAAGGGGAAGGAAGAAGGAGGAAGGAGGAAGAAAAAAAAGTTGCAGAAGAAGGAAGAAGAAGGAAGAAGAAGAAAGAAGAAAAAAAAAACGTGGATGACACGTGGTGCCCAATCATGGCGCCACGTCATAATTAACGACAAATTTAACAGTTTGACTAACGTATGTATGAGACTATCCCAAAATTTACACTTTAGGTATGAATCTGAGACGAAAAAAACTTGATGTACTAAATGTTGAAAACCACAAAACATGAGGGTAGTAAACAATCTTTTACCCAAAATAAAAATATCAGAGCAGGTAAAATAAGAGAGAATTTTGAAAATTTACAAAAAAAATGGAACTTTAACGAAAAGCTCTCGATATTGTTCAATTTAACGAAAAATCACATTTTTAAACTAAAAAGTCAATCCTGGTACTATTCACTTTACCCTTTATTTTGTTCTTATCATTAAAACTCAAAGTTTTTAAGCCATTTTCATTAATTTTCCTAAAAAAAAAAAGTACCTAAACTGTGATGGCCATGTTGGGGCTTAAAAAGACTTCACTACTTTTGAGATGTTTATCTGACAAAGAAGAATGTAATACAGCTGAATTGATAGGCAAGAGAAAGAAAGTATACTCAAAGTATTACACAAGATTTTTATTCACTCACAAACTTAGTACAAGATGAAACACTCAAACACTCTTAGAAGCTTTGTTGCTTCCTCTCACTTCTCACTTGACACTCTCACTTCTCACTACTTGCTCTCTTAGTTGTTACATCACATAGCTTAGCACCTCACCTATTTATAGGCAAGGTTTGCCAACTTTGGCATTGCTAGAACTTTCTAGCTAATGCTTAACAACCACACATTTTTACAAGATTCTAGAACTTTCTACAAAAAGCCTTAGATATTTATGCATGCATTCCACCAACTTGAACTTTGTTATAACTCTCTAGCATGTGCATGGATCTTTCTTTGCCTATGGGTCGGATCAATTGTCTTGGGCCAAGGCAAGATTACAATTCAACATCCCCCCTTAATCTTGTCTTGTGACACCGATTGAGTTCCTCATTCTGATAAAGTCTTCTTGTTTGAGTGGCTTAGTGAATATGTCCGCAATTTGATCTTGAGACTTCACGTATTCCACTTGCACATCTTTTCTTGCAATACACTCTCTTATGTAATGGTAGCAGGTATCTATGTGTTTGCTCTTATCATGGAATACTGGATTCTTTGCTAGAGCTATTGCAAACTTGTTGTCGACATAGATCTCTGTTGGCTCTTCTTGTGGCATGCTTAATTCTTTCAGCAAGTTTCTTAACCAGATTGCATGACAAACACATGAGGTAGCAGCTACGTATTCAGCTTTGTAGGTAGAAAAAGTGACAATCGGTTGATTCTTCGACATCCATGTGAATGCAATGTCTCCCATGAAGAACACAAATTCAGTAGTGCTTTTTCTATCGTCGGAATCTCCTACCCAATCACTGTCGCTATATCCTACAAGTTTATAGTTACTAGAACTTGAATATAACAAGCCAAAGTTAATGATACCTTTAAGGTATCGAAGAATTCTTTTGGCGGTCTTCATGTGTGTAGTTGTACGATTCTCCATGTAGTGACTGACTAATCCGACGACATAAAGAATATCTAGTCTTGTGCAAGTCAAGTAGCGCAAGCTTCCAACTAGACTTTTGAAAAATGTTGGATCTACGCTTTCTCCTTTGTCATGCTTGGTTAGTTTGACTCCGCACTCCACTAGCGTGCTGATGGGCTTGTAGTCGTCCATTTTGAACTTTTTTCAGTATCTCATTTGTGTAGCTTTCTTGGGAGATGAAAATGCCTTCTTCGTTCTACTTGATTTCAATGCCTAGGTAGTATGCCATCAGCCTGATGTCGGTCATCTCGAATTCTTTGGTCATCACTCTCTTGAACTCTTCAAATATGCTTAAATTACTTCCAATGAAGATTATATCATCCACATATAAGCACACAATCAAAATATCTCTATATTTGACTTTGACGTAGAGAGCATGTTCATGAGGGCACTTGGTGAAGTTGTTCTCTTGGAAGTACTTGTCAATGCGACTATTTCATGCTCGTGGTGCTTGTTTTAACCCATAGAGGGCTTTCTTTAGCTTCAGAACTTTGTCTTCGTGCCCTTTGATTTTGTTGATGCACAAAACCAGAGGTCTTGGAACAACGTAAATCCGACCGTGAATCTGCAAGAAATGTAAATAACACAAGATGTATCGTGGTTCACCCCAATGTTTGGGCTATGTCCACACTGATGTTGATTGTATTTCTCTGTAACTATATGTATGGATTACAAGCTCAAGGGGAGTCCCCATAAGGAAGAGAGTGTTGTTGTGTTTGTGAGGGTATTGCCCTCTGTTGGGTTCACCGAGACCAATTTGTGAGGGAGGATGAGTCCCATTTTATAGAATAAAGGGCTCCTCATTTTACATAATTATGGGCTGGGTAATGAGGCCCAAATATTGAGGTCCAATGTGTCAAGGTCTGAGGCCCAATATGTGTAGTACTAACAGTAGTCGCCCAAGTCTTCAGTCAAGAGAGTCTTTTGGCTGGAGACTTCAAATCCAATCTATGTACGGGCCGAAGTGGCTAGATGTCTTGAACCAGTACTCAACCCAAGGCAATGCTCAACATAAAGCAATACTCGGCTAGAGGTATCATACGTTACGAGATTACTCGGCTGGAGGCAATGCTCGTTACGAAGCTGCTCAGCTAGAGGCTATGCTCGCGGTCAGGCGTTTGCTCGGTTGGAGGCGATGTTCGTTGCGAGGCGGCTCGGCTAGAGGCTATGCTCGCTGCGAGGCAGCTTGGCTCGTGGTATTCCTCATTACAAGTATCTACTTTATGTCGACATGCCCTCAGTATGAGTTGATTCTCGACATGACTCGGATCCGCTTGTCGGGTTCGCATATTGGGTCTATGTGTCGGATCCGCGGATCGGGTCCGCAAGTCGGGTCTTTGAGTGGGGGCCATACGTAGGGTCATCGAGTTGGGGCTATGTGTAGGGTCATCGAGTTAGGTCCAGGCACATAGGTGTCCCAACAAGCGAATGTCCAAGCAAGTGGGTGTCCGGTCAGACAATAGATCATTATGAGCACGTGGCTCATCAGTCTATAAATCAGCAACAATGTTGATCAGTGGATCTAGTTGTTCAATAATTCCTGACAATAAATGAAAATATAAGTATGACCATATAATGAATAAATCAAATTGACAAAGTTTGTCAAGGCAAAATATTGTACTATGTGCCTCCTATAAATAAATAATTTATTCAGTCGTGTGGTCAATCACATGTTGTATAAGCGACATAGTTTAATGGTAGTCACAATATTCTAGGCCATGAATAAATATTGCACATGTACTTGGGTTAAATATATGTCATTAGGTGATGAATAATATATATATTATATTTTCCTTCGTGGGGTTATTCTGGGATAGTGGGCATGTGACTAATAATAATAAAAATTAAAAAAATTAAAAAAAAGGCAAGCCCAAAATAATGGGCTGGAATGTTGTGTGGAGGGCAAAGGTCTATATGCCTAAAAGAGTCAGGCCCTCTATTATCACCAACCAGGTGATCAAAAGTAGGTTTAGTACTCCAAATTTATTCGACACCCTGCTATTATTATCACTAACTAGGTGATCAAAAGTACGTCCATTACTCTAAAAGTATATATGAGCATCACTCATGTCAAATCATACATAAACATTCATGACCATCATTCATGTCAACATTCATGAGCATCACTTATGTCAATATTCATGATCATCACTCATGTCAACATCCATGAGCATCACTCATGTAATCAACATAAACATTCATGAGCATCACTCATGTCAATCAGCTTTAAAAGCTTCATTTACAGAGCTCTAGCTTCGAAAGCTTCATTTACAAAAGCTTCAGCTTCGAAAGCTTCATTTACAGAGCTCTAGCTTCAAAAGCTTCAGCTTCGAAAGCTTCATTTATAGAGCTCTAGCTTCAAAAGCTTCATTTAAAGAGCTCTAGCTTCGAGAGCTTCATTTACAAAAGCTATAGCTTCAAAAGCTTCATTTACAAAGCTCTAGCTTCAAAAGCTTCATTTACAGAGCTCTAGCTTCAAAACCTTCATTTACAGAGCTCTAGCTTCAAAGCTTCAACTTGCAAAGCTTCTCCTACAAAGCTTCTAGGGCTGGGTTCGGTTTGAAATGGTTCGGTTTTTCGGTTCGGTTTTTTTCGGTTCGGTTTCGGCCCGGTTCGGTTTATTTTTATTTTTTTTTATTTTTATAAAATGTAAACTTTCATTAAACTTACATACATATCAAAAGCCCACAACTAAACACAAACAAAAAAATGGGCTAGCACAACAACCCAACCCAAGGGTTGAGCCCGAAAAAGAAAGAAAAAAACTGAAAACCTAGCTGCTTAGTTCCCTTGCTGTCGTCGAAGCAAGCTCCGGCGACCATGAACCAGCAATCCAACAAACACCAGAGGTGAAGACCATGAATCGCGATATCCAATCACGATTTTCTGCCTTTGACGACCCCTGAGCACAAACAAACATAATTTTCCTTCAGCTTATGAATTAACAATCACAAATTTTGCACCTTTATGACAATAAAAACATTATTTCCAGTGTTCAAACAGACTGAAACATATAATAGAACCAACCAACAAATTACAAGTTCAGAACTTATAGGAAGATGGAAAGAAACATATAATGCCAAACTAAAACGTAAAGACAACAAATTTTAATGCTACAGTAGGGAAAAAATCGGAAAGGAAGGCTGTGAACGCAAATCCCTGGGCTAAATAATAAGCAGTGTGGCGGATTAAGTACTAATCACTAAGCAATTTGGAACGACCAGCAATCCTATATCCAATGTAATCAATGATTTAAATTTCCTCATTAAATAATTATGTAGAATAATAAACAAAACAACAGATTTAATGAAATTCAAATTCATGTATTCTGAATAAGATGTCAAACTGTAAACCAGGAAGGAAGAGATGAAACGAACCGCATCGGCGGAGGAGTTATCGGCATCCATTTCGGGGCGGAGCTTGGCGTAGAGTTGGGGGCTGCAGTAGACGGAGCCGGGGGCGAGACGACGTGAGATGACAGGAACGACCTCGAAAGAGGCACGCAGCAGAGATCGAATCAGTAATCCAAATAACAATCAAAACAAATATCCAAATACACAAATCCAAAAACCAAATGCAAAAAATGGATTATAATTGTCAGATCCAAAAAAAAATCAATAAATCATCGAAATCAAAAGCCAAAAAATAAAAGGAAAATCAAGGTTCAGTGAAGGGAGAGAAGATGAAATTACCCTGCTTGTGACCGGCGCCTTTCTCGACGGTATGGCACTGAGCGCACTTAGTCTTGAAGATTTTCTCACAGAGAGTGATTGAAGTTGAAGACTGAGAGAGTACTGGGTTAAAGGGTGTTGCGCCGGCTGTGGCTGCCTAGGGTTAAAGAGTTTAACACAAGAGAGAGAAGAGGAGAATGAAAAAAAATAAAAGGTGTGGCTGCTATGGCTGGCTAGGGTTAAAAGGGTTTTGTTGATTTCTCAAAAAAAATTTGAAAAAACTCTCTGAAATCCTGGAGGCATGAGGGTTCGAACCCATGCCTTGCAGTTTGAAAAGCTTCACAGAAACCAACTTGGCAACAAGTTATGTTTTGTTATGATTGTATGACTAAACCATTTATAATATTGAAAAAAAAAATTAAATATATATATCGGTTCGGTTCGGTTCGGTTTCCGAACCTCAAAAACCGAAATCGAACTGGCCAGATTCGGTTCGGTACGGTTTGACAGTTTCGGTTCGGTTTTTTTTCTGTTCGGTTTTTTTCGGCCTCGGTTCGATTTGGTTTTCAGTTTTTTTCGGTTTTCGGTTTTTTGAACCCACCCCTAAAAGCTTCAGTGCAGGGTATACAAATACCACCTCCGAACAACCGCCACTTTGGCCCATACATAGATTCAATTTGAAGTCTCCAGCCAACAGATCCTATTGACTGAAGACTTGGGGGACTACACTATGTACCATATATTGGGCTTGCACAACTGGGCCTCATGAAAAATACTTGGGGGACTTAGCCCATTATTTATGTATTGAGGAGTGAGCCCTTATTCTATAAAAGGGACTCCCTCATTTTCATTAAAGAGCACCCATCACTTATGTATTGAGGAGCGAGCCCTTATTCTATAAAAGGGACTCCCTCACCATCATTAGAGAGCATCGCCGCCTGCTGAGCAACCGCCTCGCCGCGAGCATCACTCCTAGCTCATCACTTATGTATTGAAGAGCGAACCCTTATTCTATAAAAGGGACTCATTCACCATCATTAGAGAGCATCGCCACCAGCTGAGTAACCGCCTCGCCGCAAGCAACAACTCTAGCCCATCATTTATGTATTGAGGAGCAAATCCTTATTCTATAAAAGGGACTCCCTCACCTTCAACGCCTCAAACCGAGCCAACCAAGGCAACATAAGCCACAAGCAGAGCAACCTCGCAACATGTGCTACTTCTAGTTGAGCATCATTTCAGATTGAGCATCGCCTCATATCGAGTATCAGTTCAAGACGACATCTAGTTACTTCGGCCTACATATAAACTGAATTTCAAGTCTCCAGCCAAAAGACTCTCTTGACTGAACCCTTGGGGGACTACTGTTTGTCCCATACTTAGGGCATCCGTATTTAGACCTCGTATAAATACTCGGGGGACTCAAATGTAATTATGTAATAAAGGAAGGGGCAAATATGTAATAAGTGAGGAGTCTTTATTCTATAAAAGGAACTCCTCACCCTTATAATTAGGGGAAGCCCTCTCACCCTCACAAAGCTCATCTTTCTCAAGCTCTCATGCTCACAAAACAGAGAGCCCTCTCAAACTCTCCCTTTCTCTGGGGGACTCCCTCTCACTCTTGTAATCCATACATACAGTTAGAGAAATACAATCAGTGTGGACGTAGCCCAAACATTGGGGTGAACCACGATACATCTTATGATATTTACATTTCTTGCAGATTCACGGTCGGATTTACGTTGTTCCAAGACCCCTCCGGTTTTGTGCATCAACAGATTTCTTAGCCTAACGGTTTACTGAATGTAGACTTCTTCTTCAAGGACTCCATTTAGGAAAGCGGACTTCATATCCATTTGTTTTGAGCTACCAAAGAAATTAGTAATTGTATAGTTTCCAACCGAGCTACAGGGGTAAATACCTCATCATAGTCGATTCTAGCTCTTTGACTATAGCCTTTCGCCACTAGTCTCGCCTTGTATCTTTCTACCTCTTCGTTGACATTTTTCTTTGTCTTGTACACCCACTTGACTTCGATGGCTTTATGTCATTTCGAAAGAATAATGAGTTCCCATATATCATTTTTTTGGATTGCTTCGATTTCTTCATTCATTACTTTCCTCCACTTAGCATCTTGCATTGCTTCTTGGAAGTCGACCGGTTCACAATCAACAAAGAAATAGAAAAGTGTAAGATTATCAAGTCTTTCAGCTACCTCATAGAGATCTCGTATACTTCTTGTGCATGGTACTTCTTTTTCATTTAGACTCCCACTTGACGATGCTGATGCTGGTGAATTGCCATGATTGGTTAATATTGGTGAAGCAGGTGAAGTAGTGGATTCTTGTTGAACCTCTCTTGCTTGCTCCATTATCCCTTGTTCATTATCTTCTTCAATTTGAGGAAAGAATTGAAGATCACCTACATGCGAGCCAAAATCCCATTCTTTTTCTTCGTTGAACGTCACGTCTCGACTGATCACCGTCTTCCCATTGTTCGGATTATACAACTTATAGCCTTTTGAATTTGAATCATATCTGATGAAGATAAACTTCTCACTTTTGTCGTCGAGTTTGGTTTTCCTCTCGTCTGGTACATGTACATGGGCTATGCTTCCAAAAACTCTTAGATGAGAGATACCTAGCTTTCTTCCACTCCATGCTTCTTGCGGAGTTTTTCCCCACACAATTCTTATTGGTGACCAATTGGATAGGTAAACAGCACATGCTACAGCTTCTGCCCACAACTTCTTAGGCAATATTTTACTTTTGAGCATGCTTCGAGCCATGTTGAGGATGGTTCGATTTTTTCTTTCCACCATACCATTTTGTTGAGGGGATCTTGGAACTATCAAAGGTCGACGAATTCCATTAGCTTCACATAATTCTTGAAATTCCTTTGAAGTGGATTCTCTTCCTCGATCAAATCTCATGGCTTTGATCTTGCAACCATTTTCTTTTTCTATAGCGGCTTTAAACTTCTTGAATGCTCCAAAGGCCTCTGATTTCTGCTTCAAGAAATATACCCAAGTTTTCCTTGAAAAATCATCAATGAAGAGAAGGAAATAATTATTTTTACCGACAGAGCTTGGTTTTATTAGACCGCACACATCGGTGTGAATAAGCTCAAGTGGCTTCTGGGCTCTTGTGATCGACTCATTTAGAATCATGAACTGTTTCCCAAGTAAACACCATTCACAAACTTGATCAGGGTGACTGATGCATGGTAAGCTTCTCACCATCTCATTCTTAGATAATAACTTCAATCCCCCAAAGTTAAGATGCCCAAAATGAAGATGCCAAAGCCATGATATGTCTTTGTAACATGTCTTGAGACACTTTGCAACATCGTTTTGAATTTTCATAGGAAACATCGTATTCTTTGACATTTTCACCTTGGCAATTAATCTTCCTTTATCATCTCTAAGAAAAAGGCTATAATTTTTCATGTAAATATCATAACCTTTTTCTAAGAGTTAACCTAAACTCAATTTGTTGCTTTTCATATTGGGCACGTAGTAGACATTTGAAATTAATTGGTGACCGCCATTTTTCAGGGGAATTAGGATGTTACCTTTTCCTTTGACGGGTATTTTGGATTCGTCTCCAAAAGAAACGTTGCCACTAACTGATTCATTGAGCTCTACGAACATGCCTCTTCTTCTACACATGTGGTTGCTGGCACCTGTGTCAAGGTACCATGTATAGTCTTGGTCTCGATTATTGTTCTTGCATATTAGTTGCACAATGTCATTCTCTTCTTTCTCTTCTTTCACATAGTTGACCTTTTCATCAGGTCTGCTGTTTGGAGCTCTACATTCCCAAGCATAATACCCGAACTTTTGACAATTATAGCATTGAACTTGAGATTTTTCATACCTCAAGTTTGAGCGTCCTCTTCCACGACCTTTTGTTGAGATTTCTCCTCTTTTATAGTTACTATGGTTGTTGAAGTTCCAACCACGTCCACGTCCACGCCCACGTCTGCAACCTCGACCACGACTTTTTTCGTATTGGCTTCTTTTGTTGTCGAAGCTTTCTTCTTTCTTCTTTGGCTGAACATGCGTCTTGATGAGCAGCTCATCATTCCCTTGCCTCTTCTTATGTTTCTCTTCATATGCTTGTAGCGAACCCATCAATTGCTCTATATTAATTTCTTCTAAGTTTTTGGTTTCTTCAATTGTCACGACAATGTGCTCAAATTTGGGGTCCAACGAGCGTAGTATCTTCTCCGTAATTCTAACATCTTCTAAATTTTCTCCGTTTCTTTTTAATTGATTGGAAACATCTAAGACTCTTGAGAAATAATTGGAGATTGATTTAGACCCTTTCATTTGTAGAGATTCGAACTCACCTCTTAATACTTAAAGACGAACCTTTTTCACTTGTTCGGCTCCTTTGCAAGAGGTTTGAAGCTTCTCTCATGCTTGCTTGGCGAAGGTTGCACTCGAGACCTTCTCAAAGCCATTGTCATCTAATGCTTGGTAGATAAGGTAGAGAACCTTCTTGTCTCTCTTTCTTTAATCTGTCAAACTCTCCTTCTGGGCTTGGGTTAGAGTAGCTTCATCTTCTAGCTCTGTGTAGCCTTTCTCCACGACTTCCTAGACATCATGTGATCCCAAAAGGGCCTTTATTTCGATACTCCAATTATTGAAGTTGTTCTTGTCGAGTACTGGAACTTGGAAGGCTGACATAGCATTGCTAGCCATAACTCTGGTACCACTTTGTTGGGGCTTAAAAAGACTTCACTACTTTGGAAATGTTTATCTCACAAAGAAGAATGTAATGCAGTGAAATTGATAGGCATGAGAAAGAAAGAATACTCAAAGTGTTACACAAGATTTTTATTCACTCACAAACTTAGTAAAGAGGAAACACTCAAACACTCTTAGAAGCTTTGTTGCTTCTTCTCACTTTTCACTTGGCACTCTCACTTCTCACTACTTGCTCTCTTAGTTATTACATCACATTGCTTAGCACCTCACCTATTTATAGGCAAGGTTTGCCAACTTTTTGGCATTGCTAGAACTTTCTAGCTAATGCTTAACAACCACACATTTTTACAAGATTCTAGAGCTTTCTACAAAAAGCCTTAGATATTTATGCATGCATTCCACCAACTTGAACTTTGCTAGAACTCTTTAGCATGTGCATGGATCTTTCTTTGTGTATGGGTCGGATCAATTGTCTTGGACCAAGACAAGATTACAATTTAACAGACCATAATCTTGTATATTGGGAGGAATCTAACTTCGAGGAATTAAAGTTTTACATAAAAGTTTAATTATCTTGGGTCTCTATTTTGTGGCTCAGTTGCTCACCTCTATATATATACATATGGTATCAGAATAGACTATACTCATGTGTTGAATCGTTGATCTCAACAACTCACGTGTTTAATTTTGTGGCTCAGTTGCTCACCTCAATATATTTAACATGACGAGCTTGTTAAGAGTGTGAATGAGTATTAGATTAGATTAGATTAGATTAGATTAGAGATTCATAGTTTAAATGATTTTTTTATCTCATATGATATATTTTGTTAGATTAGATATTAGATTAGCCATCGATTGAATTCAAACTCACGCCGTCATGCAAGAGCTTAACTCATTTTCACCACTGTGGTAAAAAGCCACTTGCATAGTTTAAAGAGAGTTTTAGCTAAACACTCCCGGTACTATTCACTTTTAACGAAAAAGACATTTTTACTCTAAAAAGTCACTCCTGATACTATTCATTTACAACACATTTTTGTTATTTTGATTAAAATTCAAAGTTTTCAAGTCATTTTCATTAGTTTTCCTTAGTTTTAAATGATTTTGACTTGTATAGTAATTGCTTGACTATTTGGAGAAAAGTTCAGAAGTTTTGGTTTTAACTTTTAAATCAAAGTAATACATTTGACATGTATTATGTCTTGTAAATTCATGACGACAATTCACATTTTGTTCCTCAGTAACTGGAATTACAGCAACTACAGAAACTGCGGAGGAAATGGCAAAAATGAACATGAGCATGCTTGCAGGATCAACAATCATGATTCTTACCCTAATATGGGGTTCTGTTGTTGCCTTCGGTAGCTCCGACCTCTCGGATTCTCAAACTTCATCAAATTCAGAAAACAAGAACCCCTTCAGTTTAACTGGTTTACTTCTTCTTCTCTGATCTCCACAAATACTAATCAACACTCACTGAGAGAGAGAGGTCTAAAATATGATAACTTAATGTGTAAGTAAACATGGTTGTGCAGGTTCTGGTGTAAGAACTGATGTCGAAACCCGAGATACTGCAAGAATCATGATGCTCTCCTCGATCCCATATCTCTTTCTTCAACTGGCAAAAATCTTGACTTCAACCACAGCAGTTCGAGTTGTGATCTTAATTTCTCTACTGATTGCATCTGCAATCCTTGCCACTTACATCATCTACCAGGTAACACAACTTCAAGAATATAAAATCTGCCTCAGCGATACTTAGATGATAGTAAAATTTGACTTATTGTGTATGAAAGATGAAATAATTAACATACTGAAATAATAAGAATCCGAGAAAGACTTTTGATTGTTTAAGCAACGATGAACAAAGTACAAAAGTTAGAAATGTTGCATCCGTGAACTTCTTAACTGATAGAAAACAATTATGCAGTTCTTTCAACCATGGATTCAGAGCAGAAGGCTTGAATATTTGATGCTTAAATACATACGGAAGATACTGCCGAGTCTTCTGACAGTAGACGGAAATGCTAATGAATCCAGTATAAAAGAGTAAGTACCCGGTTTCTGTTTTTAGTTCACTCCACCTGAATCGCTGAAATGCCATGATCTCATCATTTAGTCGTTTTCTAAATTTATTTTCAGGCTGTTCCATAGAGTAGACAAGAATCATAACACATACATATCAGCAGATGAACTTAAAGCATTGATCCTAGGAATACAAATAGAAGAAATAGGTCTGGATGATGATGATTATGCAGAAGAAGTGATGAAGCAATTTGATCTCTCTGGCGACGCTCAAATAACTGAGACGGAGTTTGTGAATGGAATCTCTAAATGGATTAATCCAGATAAGACCCCTGCCAAGGTATAAATTCAGCCCCGGTAGGACTGTAAGTATTTTTTTTTTTACACAAGCAATATTTTACTTTAACTAATGTAAACATCGGGAAGAGGGACTTGAAATTACCTGCATAAGGGATGAGCACACCTGCTCTTACGCCCGCATTTGCCTGATAGGACTATATTTGAATGCTTAGAAAAACAAGAGTTTCATCCGGGTCATTAAACTGCACTTGCAGAATGAGACATCTATGGAAGATCAGCAGATACCGCTGATCGTTAAGAAAAAGAAGACTAGGGGTGCTGATACATCATGGATGAATCTCCTGAAGGCTGCTTTTCTAATTATTCTAGGAACTGCCATAACAGTTTTTCTTTCAATGCCCCTCATGGTAAGTCTCCAAGAGTTTTCCACCGCTGCAAGCATCCCTTCTTTCATGGCCTCGTATGTTGTGATACCCTTGGCTACAAATTACAGACTGGCACTAATGTCTGTATTGTCTGCCAAAGACAAGACGGAGAATGCCATCTCTTTAACACTTTCTGAGGTCTGTTTCATAAACTCAAATATATTGTTTTAACTACTTCACACACTTAAGCGTCTAATGATGTCATACACTTATTTCTCCCTGATTTATACTCCAAAAGTCCGTCCCTAATACTTTCCATAAACACAGCACTGCAACTCCATAAGATCAATATCATCTGACATTTGAACTGTTCTCTGCAGATTTACAACGCGGCATTCATGAACAATATTGTGGGGTTGATCATATTTTTGGCTCTTGTTTACATACGCAATTTATCATGGGATGTCGCTGCTGAAGTTTTAGTTGTTTTAATTATTTCGATAGCGGTTGGTCTTTCTGCAAGCTTCAGCAGAAAGTTCCCATTTTGGACAAGCATTCTAGCATACATTCTGTACCCCATATCACTGCTGCTGGTTTATGTTCTTACCATTGTTATCGGATGGTCTTAAGCTAGCAGTTTCATGACTAATCAAACTCAAACTTTACATGTTCTTCTTACCACTGTTATCGGACGGTACGTATAAGATGTTGGCGTGAGTCAACCCTATTAATTAGGAGAATGTTTGTGATTAGGAATATAATTGTGTTTCTTAATTTAGTTAGGATTCCTTTAATGTTCCTTGTATCAGAATATATGTTTGATATATATTGCCTCCTTGATGGAGAAGAATAGAATGAACGATTAATCCCAAAATCTCATAGTTTAATTTTATCCTGACATCAGAGCAGGTTTCGACCGGTCTCTTTCTCTAAATCCTAATCTTGCTCACTGACGACTTGATTTCTTCTCGGTTGGTTGCTTATCAGCCGCTTGGAATTGTACCAAAAGTCTCGAAGCAAGAGACTTCTGTTAAATACCCACACCCAAGTCTCGAAACAAGAAACTAGACCTTCCTTTGAAAATCCCAAACCACAACGTGCTGCAACTACGGCAAATAGCCAAGCAATGGTCCCCATCAAGTTTGACAAGAGGTCTGTTGCGCCTAATGGAGTAAAATCAGAGAGTGGACTGATTAGTTTTGAAGCCCAAAACAATCCCACCCAACCAGCAGATGCTGGCGTCAGCAGCAGGGATGGAACCGGCTTGCCTGGCCCACCAGCGGGGACACCCAGTGAAGACATCTCCAGAAAATCTGGAACAACAGTTTTCTCTCTTAAATTTAATTGCTTCAAGCGAGAAATCCGACAACCTCGGTAACACAAGCATAGCTTCAATTTCATCGATTGATCATGATACTGGTTGAATTATTGATTCAGGAGCCACTGATCATATGACTTACGATCGTAGTCTTTTTGACTCTATGACACCACCACCACGAGATAATATTTTTACTGCCAACGGAGGTGTTGCCCCACCCAATTACAGGGGCGGGTTCCGTATCACTCACTTCTACCCTCTCGTTACATAACTGCTTACTTGTTCCCATACTTTCTAGCTACTTATTATCTGTGGGGCAAGTAACCGAACAATTGGACTGTGTTGTGCTCAAGGTATTAAATATCGGTAATATCGGAAATATCGGTAGTTCGAAAACACGGAAATATCGATGGAAATATCGGGATAATATCGATATCGATAAAAATTACATGGAAACCACGGAAATTGTAAGAAAAACTTGGAAATTTTTATTAAAACTTTGCAGGATGTTTATTTAGTCAATTATCCATTAGTTTATCACAAAAAATTAGAAAGAAATGCATTGCATGATGGATTTAACATTATCAAGTTGATTATATAGCGAGCTGACAAACAATGTGAGTGTAGAAAATATGTAGTAATTAATGAAAGAAGTCTAAACACACCATAATCATTTATATATAATGAATTAGTACAATATTTTACATTTTATACTTTGCATGGTAAGATACATTAGTGACTTAGTACCACATAGAGTGAACGTGGTGAGTAGTTCAAAAGTAGATACTTGAAAAGAAATTAATCAAATTTTAATATGATGTGATTATTTGGACTTGATTTAAAATAGAAATTTATCATATATAATATATGTAACTGAAAAAAAATTAATCAAATTTTAATATGATGTAATTATTTGGACTTGATTTCTCTTTATATATATATTCTTCTTCCTATTTTCGAGTATTTCAGTTTAGTAAGTGATTTTAAATTTCGGAGACGAAATTCTTTTAAGAGGGGTAGATTGTTACACCCACCCCCAATTTAAATTGTATTTTCACTAAGTTTGAGTTTATCTTACTTTTAAAATTATTTTTGGACCTTAATAGGTGTGCCCAGGGGGCCCACCTTGCTTTTGTGTCCCCGGTCTCTCTTTTCTCTTAGTTCTCTCTTTCCCCTCACTCTCTCATCTCTACCCGTGCTCTCTCTCTCTGCACTCTCTGCACTATCTCCTTCTCCCCGTGAACCAACCCACACCCTCACTTCCACACCACATCAACGAAGGCGATCTCTCTTTTCTCTCAGTTCTCTCTTTTCCCTCACTCTCTCATCTCTACCTGTGCTCTCTCTCTATCTGCACTCTCTCCTTCTCCCCGTGAACCAACCCACACCCTCACTTCCACACCACATCAACGGCGACACCACCTCATCGCTCCCCTCACCTTCTCCCTCTTCGCCATCTCCGCCACCGCATCAAGGCCCTGCAAAACCCTCTTCGTTTCCTCCTACTCCTTCTCCCTCCGCCGTCTCCCCTCCTCCTCTTCCCCCTCCGGCTTTGTCACCGTCGTCATCGAAATCAGTCGGCTCCGCCCCGCTCAGAAGCCTGCGCGATCGCACCAAGGACATCCTGAGCGTCATCGTTTCGCTGCTTTTCGGCGTTAGCTGCGGCGCGCTCACCGACTCCTAAGATATTATCGATATTTTATATAATATCGCGATATTTTGACGAAAATCCTTTGGATACCTATTAAAATATCGATCCGGTGAAAAACCGATAATATCGGCGATATATCGCCGATATTATCGGCATTTTGTTCCTTGGTTGTGCTAATGTTTCCGTCTTTCTGTTTACTTCAGGATATCCAGACTCAGGCGATCATTGGACGTGGTACTAAAAGGAGGGGGTTGTACTATGTCGACGATGTTGCCTAAAGCCGAGTTCACCATGTTCAAAGTCATGATAATGGAAAAGTGAAGACTGTTCAGTTGTGGCATCGTCGCCTAGGTCATGCATTGCGGAAATTGCTCCTGTCATTATTCAATAATATTTTAGATTCTTCTCTAAAGTGTAATGTATGCACTTTAGCTAAAAGTCATCGAGCTTCATATCCTCCAAGTTTTAACAAAAGAACAGTTCCTTTTAAGTTGGTTCACTCTGATGTATGGGGGTCGTCTCTAGTTACTACTCAGCATGGTGTACGTTGGTTTATGATGTTTGTTGATGACTGCACCAGAATGACTTGGTTATATCTCATGAAACATAAGAATGATGTGGGTGACATTGTCAAACAGTTTTATCATATGGTCCACGCACAATACTCGCTTCATATTAAAGTCATTCGGTCCGATAATGGTGGTGAATACATTAACCAGGACCTTTCTCAGTTCTTCCAAGAAAATGGACTTCTCCATAAAACTACTTGTTCTCAGACCCCACAGCAAAATGGAGTAGCTGAACGGAAAAATCAACACATACTTGAGATTACTCGGGCTCTTCTCATTGGTGCTTTCACACCCAAAACTTATTGGGTTGATGCGGTGACCTACGCCGTATATCTCATGAATCGAATGTCATCGCGTGTTCTTTTTTTTTCGCACTTCGTTGGCCGTACTTGGTGACCATGTTTCCTTATCCTCTACTCTTCATCTAGAACCACAAGTTTTTGGTTGTGTGGCCTACGTTCATCTTCACAAAAACCAACGAAGCAAACTTGATCCGTGTGTCATTCGGTGTGTTTTCATTGGCTTTAGTCCCCAGCAAAAAGGTTACCGATGCTATCATCCACCTACCCGACATGTCTTGTCACCATGGATGTTACCTTCTCTAAAGATGAATTATTTTTTCTTCCCAGCCTTACTCCTCAGGAGGAGGCAACCTTAAGTGAAGACTATGGCTGGTTTGATGTACCTGTCGGCCCAAATAATGAGTGTGTTGAAGATGAACCTGTCAGCCTAAACAATGGGCATGTTGAAGATGTATTTGCTGGCCCAAATCATGGGCATGGGCGTGCTAAAATCCAAAACAAAGGAGTACATAATGACTGCCTAGATGGGCATGTACATGTTGAGCCATGTGGGCCTGTTAATGATGGTGTGACTGAGATGGTTGTTGGTAGGCCAGATGATAATAAGACAGCGGCAGATGGGCCGTCTGATGCTACAAGCCCACGTAGGCGGCCTTTTTCTGCAGAGCTTTCTCCTGCTGGTTCCACGGGCCCATATGGGCCCCTTGTCACTACCATTTGCCCAAATGTCGTTGCGATCTGCCTAAATGGGCTTGCTGCTGCATGCCCGAGTGTCATCCCAAGAGACAACCGCTCTCACACTCCTCCAGTACCCACCCATGATCCACCGGATAACCTCGAGGTAAGTACTCACTCAGAAATTATTAAACCACCTTATATGTTACCTCTCAGACAGAATCGAGGAAAGCCGCCGGACAGGTACTCTTCAGAATGGAAGGTACGGTACTCTATTGCAAATTATGTCTCCACTCATCGACTCTCGCCAAAATATTGTGCACTTGTTCAACGGATGAATACTATCAAAATACCTACTAGAGTGGAAGAAGCCTTGAAAGATCCGAAATGGACAGAGGCAATGCAAATTGAGATGGAGGCGTTACAAAAGAATAATACATGAAGTGTGGTTACACTTCCCAAAGGAAAAAAATCAGTTGGATGCAAATGGGTGTGTACTATCAAACATAAAGCTGACGAAACCATCTATAGGTACAATGTGAGACTAGTGGCCAAAGGGTACACACAAACCTTCGGTGTTGACTATCAGGAAACTTTTGCTCCGGTTGCAAAAATGAATACCATTAGAGTGTTGTTGTCTCTTACTGCTAATTTTGATTGGCCTCTAAGACAATTTGACATAAAGAATGCATTTTTGCATGGGGATTTAGAGGAAGAGGTCTATAAGGATTTTCCACTAGGATATGGCATTACAAACTCCAGTGGAAAAGTGTGTAGACTCCGGAAGGCATTGTATGGTCTCAAGCAGTCGCCTAGAGCATGGTTTGGGAGATTCACTCAGGCTATGAAAAAGTGCAGATACCGACAAGGGAACTCAGATCATACTTTGTTCATCAAACACAAGGATGGTAAAGTTACTTTACTCATTATATATGTCGATGATATGATTGTCACAGGTGATGATACAAAGGAAATTGAAAGGATATAGAGGTACTTGGCTTCTGAGTTTGAGATGAAAGATTTAGGGGGACTTAAGTACTTCCTAGGTATTGAGGTTGCTAGATCTCGAGAAGGGATATACGTGTCACAACGTAAGTATGTGTTGGACTTATTGTCCGAAACTGGTATGTTAGCATGTAAACCGACAGATACTCCAATTGTGCAGAATCATCACCTTGCAATCTCAAGATCAAGTTCCAACAAATAAGGAAAGGTATCAAAGGTTAGTGCGAAGATTGATTTACTTGTCACTCACTAGACCAGACATTGCTTATGCAGTAAGTGTGATGAGTCAGTTTATGCATGCACCGAGTGAGGATCACATGACAGCAGTAATGCGAATCCTGAGTTATCTAAAATGAGCTCCGGGAAAGGGTCTAATGTACAAAAAGCATGGACACTTGGAGGTGAAAGGATATACTAATGCAGATTGGGCTGAGAACATCACTGATAGGAGGTCTAAATCAGGCTATTTTACGTTCGTGGCTGGTAACCTGGTGACTTGGAGAAGTAAGAAACAGAATGTGGTGGCAAGATCGTCAGCTGAAGCTGAATACAGAGGAATGGCACATGGTATTTGTAAACTTCTATGGCTTCAAATACTTCTTACTAAGATAGGTTTTAAGCCCAAAGGGTCTATGTTGTTGTAATGTGATAATCAATCAGCTCGAGAGATAGCTAAATAAAGGAGAAGCTTGATGTTCGGCTGGTTGACATTCCGTTTATGCAAACAGAAGAACAGCTGGCGGATATTCTAACACATGCGATACCTGCTGGAAGATTTCGGGACTCACTCTACAAGTTGGGCTTAGGAGATATCTACGAACCAACTTGAGGGGGAATGTTAGCGTGAGTCAACCCTATTAATTAGGAGAATGTTTGTGATTAGGAATATAATTGTGTTTCCTAATTTAGTTAGGATTCCTTTAATGTTCCTTGTATCAGAATATTGTTTGATATAATTGTGTTTCCTAATTTAGTTAGAATGAACGATTAATCCCAAAATCTCATAGTTTAATTTTATCTTAAGATAGTTGTTAGTGGTAAACACCAAATATTATTACAGCAAAATAGGCTTTTCATTGTAGCCAATATCTAAATGTTACAGCAAATATAATTTAGACTGTAAATAAAAATATAAACTTAAAGATCACAAGTAAATTTAGCAATTTGGCATTAAGAAATGTCTGTATGGTGATTAGCACATAATTAATTCTTAAATAAAGTTTAGAAAAAATTAAAAATGTAATTGGTCTCGTAGCTCAGTATAAAGTTGGCATATAAGAATTGGGATTGGTTACAATACTTACATGTATTTAATACGATCTCGAACAAACCATTTTAACATAATTAGGTCTGAGTAAATCAAGTCTTAAGAAGAGGTCCATGAAGAGTAGTAGATGTATGTAATAGCAAATGACCATTTGGTCTTGCATCTTTCAATCTTCACTTGCTTTTTAAGGGATCTTGAATTCAAATCTCATGAACGACAGTTGTTGATAAAAAGATAGATAAATCCAGTTAAGTCACAATAGCGATATTTGAGATTTTTAATAAAGTGAAATTTTCTTAAAAATTAATCTGACCATAAACTTGTTTAACGCACTAAAAGAGTGCTAAGCCACAAAAAAGGGGTTGTAGAAGCATGTGGAGCTATATTCACTTCTCTCCAACTATACTGAAATCACCAGGAAACAAAAATATCACATCTCCTACCAAATTTTCCAACTTCACGTCCAATCTCCAGCTTCAATTGGAATCCTGCCAAATTCCCAACAACCTCAACAGGTAAAATTTGCATTGCATGAACCTTTTTAATCACCCACGCTTTTTAAGATGGTGAAAAACGTGCATTGTATGATAAGGTGATGATTTATGCGTTGGATAATCTGGAGTATTGTAAAAGGATTGCATAATTTTTAACAAAATGAAGAAAGTTTGATCCCTTGTTTTCTAATTTTGGTAGAGATTGAAGCTTGATGACGAAATTCAGAGAAATAGAAAGGCAGCACATCTCAATCAGACAGTGATGATATTGACAATATTGGTTTGTTCTGCCATCGCTGTAGCCTGCTTTTGTTGAAGTTTCAAAACCACGAATTGGGATCTACTCTAGATCTCTGTGTCTAGAGTTCGTGGAACGAAAAATTTAGATCACTCAATTTCAATACTACGATCCTTATTAGCCCGTCTCGCTAGCTTGCTTCACAAAAATCTAAAAATTTGAAGGGTCCAAATCTCTTAGTTTACATACTTATTACGTGAGTTGTGTTAATCTTAGGAATGTTGCATCTGCCTTTTTACCCATGAAGATGGAACTGAACTGCGTGAACTTTCTTGCTGTCACCACTTCCACTGCACCTGCATAGACAAATGGTTACAGATCAATGCCACCTGCCCACTCTACAAGTTCAACATTTTGAAGTCCGTTAGCCAAAGCAGTAGCGAAGAAGTATAAAAAGCAAGTTCTGTATAACAGTTATGAGGAGATTGCAAGCCCTGCTCCTATGTGTATAGACCATGAAAGATTTCACCATCTGCCGGAATCCGGATGCAAATTCACGGGTCGGGTTTGTTGCGGGAGAATCTTCGCCTCCTAGAATGTTAGTTTGTATAATGAAAGTCATTTATGTGATATCTTATAAACAAAATGTTTAACATGTAATAGTCCTACCATTTTTTGACATAAACAAATCGTGTGGATAGTTTTCATTAGATACTATTTGTATTTAATTTTAGGGTAAAAGACTGTTTATCACCCTCATGTTTCGTGGTTTTCAACATTTAGTACATCAAGTTTTTTTCGTCCCAGAGTCATACCTAAAGTGTAAATTTTGGGACAGTCTCATACATCTGTTAGTCAAACTGTTAGTTCTCCCGTTAAGTGATGACGTGGCGCTCTGATTGGACGCCACGTGTCATTAAAAATAAAAAATTTATTTAAATAAAAATAATATTAAATAATATTTAAATAATAAAATATTTAAATAATAATAATTTTTTTTTTTTCTTCTTCTTCTTTTTTTTTTTTTTTCTTCTTCTTCTTCTTCTGGGTTCGGTTTTTTTTTTTTTTTTTTTTTCCTTCTTCCTCCTCCTCCTCCTTCTTCTTCTTCCTTCTCCTTCCTCCTCCTTCTTCTTCTCCTTCTTCTTCTTCTTCTGGGTTCGGTTTCTCTTTTTTTTTTTCTTTTTTTTTTTCTTCTTCTTCTTCTTCCTCCTCTTTCTCCTTCTTCTTCCTTCTCTTTCCTCCTCCTTCTTCTTCTCCTTCTTCTTCTTCTGGGTTCGGTTTCTCTTCTTTTTTTTTTTTTTTTTTTTTTTTTCCTTCTTCCTCCTCCTTCTTCTTCCTTCTCCTTCCTCCTCATTCTTCTTCTCCTTCTTCTTCCTTCTTCTTCCTCTTCTTTTCTGGGTTCGGTTTTTTTTTTTCTGTTTTTTTCCTTCTCCTCCTTCCTTCTTAAGAAGGAAGAAGAAGGAGAAGAAGAATGAGGAGGAAGGAGAAGGAAGAAGAAGAAGGAGGAGGAAGGAGAAGGAAGAAGAAGGAGAAGGAGGAGGAAGAAGAAAAAAAAAAAAAAAAAAAAAAAAGAGAGAACCGAACCCAGAAGAAGAAGAAGAAGAAGAAGAAAAAAAAAAAAAAAAAGAAGAAGAAGAGAAGAAGGAAAAAAAAAAATTTTTATTATTATTTTATTATTTAAATATTATTTAATATTATTTTTATTTAAATAAATTTTTTATTTTTTTTAATGACACGTGGCGTCCAATCAGGGCGTCACGTCATCACTTAACGGGAGAACTAACAGTTTGACTAACAGATGTATGAGACTGTCC
Organism: Malus domestica; assembly: GCF_042453785.1. NCBI lineage: Eukaryota > Viridiplantae > Streptophyta > Magnoliopsida > Rosales > Rosaceae > Malus > Malus domestica. The sequence continues at coordinate 39,201,436 of NC_091670.1, read as the reverse complement.
CAAAATTTACACTTTAGGTATGACTCTGGGACGAAAAAAACTTGATGTACTAAATGTTGAAAACCACGAAACATGAGGGTGGTAAACAGTCTTTTACCCTTAATTTTAAATAAAAAAAGTTAAATAATTTTTTATTACATGATGCAAAATGAATGGTTAAAATGTGAGGATCCTCATAATTTGGGTCCGGATCGTATTCAAAGGGAATTCTTTCTTCCAACCAAATGGACCAATTGTTTCAAACAAACCCATCGACAATTTATCAGGTTGAATTGGAGTGTTACTCTCTCACCACTTGCATGGAATTGGATCCCCTCCTGAGCAAATGGTGGGGATCCTCATGACTACACAACACGGGCTGTTGGATTTTGATTCAACGGCTACAATTCTTATAACTTTTAGAGGGACCCTCTTATTTGTAGTCGTTGGATCAAAATCCAACCGTTCGTGTTGTGTGATCATGAGGATCCCCATCATTTGCTCAGGAAGGGATCCAATTCCCACTTGCATAGTCAGTATAATCACTATTTGGGAAGAAAAAAAATGTGTTATTTCTATTTTTTTTTTTTAAATCTCAAAACATGTCAATATTCAAAATAAACAAGGGTCGTGCATCAAGGGTTAGGACTGTGCTGATTTTTAGGATCTTCTTTTCCAAGCCATTACGTTTCAGGTTCAAACGCTCCTCGTTTTTAACGTGAAATTAGTGAAAAATATTTGCTTGTTTAAAAAAAAAAAATTAAGGGTATGTTTGAAAATGATTTTGAGATGTATAACTACTTTTAGAAGAAGCACACGAGAGGTATTTTTTCATAAAATTACTTTAAAATCACCTTTTTAAATTTTTTTTTATTTATAGAGAAGCACATACGAGAGGGTGTTCTTCGTTTATCCACCAAAGAAGTCATCCTTGACGACATCCCGTTCCTTCCTTCCCCGTCGAACTGCCTCTCATCGCGGCTTCGCCATTGGAGGGTTCTTGGTAAGCCATCGAATGAACTCAGGGATGATGGAGTTAATTTGGCTTTTCTGTTTGTTTGCTTATTGATCAAAACCCACTTTACACTACACCGCATCACACATGCTGACATCTAATTTTCCTATAATTTTCCTATGTAAAGTCAAACGGTCCAAGTTTGGTATTAAATGATTTGGACCCCAAAGTTTCTATATAATGACTATTCAACCCTTGACTATGTGGACGTATGGTTCTTGTTGTAGCATTAGGTTGACAGAAAGACTATCATTCATGCATACGGTTTTCCCGTTTTGAAAAGGGATTAGTTGGTAGCTTCGTTACTGTAATTTACTTTTTGAGATATTAGAAAGACTTACAGAGGTATTTTAATTTTTTCATGACTATACCATTTTGTGATTCACCATCATCAAAAATCGAATCTAAGATGCCATGTGAAATAAGAGCTTAAAATGCGTCCCCAACTACTGAATCATTTGTGATGATTACTCTATGGTGCATGCATATGCAGGTTCGACTAGTTTTCAAGAATAAATGAAAGTAATTTAAAATACCACATTGTTAACAGAAAAAGAAGACTAATGTAGTCATTGATTATCTTTAGATTAGTCCAGTTCTCTTGTCATATGCATGGATACAAAGATCCTCGTACTGATGAAGAAATAAAAAACTAGAAAACAAGCTATTGTTTCACCAAAATTCAACCCACCTGTACCACTCCGCAGCCCATGTTTGGATCTTTAACCATGTTTCAACTCAGATTCCGCAGACAGTTAGGATAATGAAAGAGACCTACGAATACTAAAGCTCTATGATGAATCTTCGTATGAATCTCCTCGGGTTAATACTTGTTATGCTTGTGATCAATATAAAATCTTTAGTTACTACGTGATTACTTTAAAAAGAAAACTAATTAAAAAGACTTCAAATCTTTGCATTTTAATAAAAAATCATCCACTAATTTTATTTAATGATAATGGACAAAATAATAAATAAATAAAAATACCACATCCGCTTGCGTGCATATACCCCACCCCACCCCACATTTCCACTCTGTTTTCTCCCAATTGTCAGCTATCATTAAGACATTATTCTTATTATTATTATTATTATGCTTAGAATAAGAGAAAGACTTCAAATTGAATTACATTTTCTTAGTTTTATTTTTATGGTGTTGTTCCCACTAGTAGTAAGATGACGATAGATTTTTCAATGTGTCCGGAACACGGAGTGATACACCATGTCTCTATACAAGTGGTGAGATTCTTGAGTTAAAAAATAAAAGGGTAAATTACACAAAACTACCTCAACTATTGCGTTAGTCACAGTTTCATACCCCATCTTTAAAAAATGTCAATGTCATACCTCATCTCACAATTTATTACAATTTCATACCTTCCGTCAGTTGTTTGTCAATTCATTCGTTAAATGCTGACGTGGCTTGAGGTAGGACCCACTTCTATTAAAAAATTAATTAAATATTTAAAAAAACCTAAAAAACCAAACCCACACTGACACGCCCCAATCCTAATATTCCCCGAATACCAAGATAAGCACGTGCTAGCCGACACCTAAGGGTGACGAAAGCCATTTATTGAGTGCAAATGCTGAAAACAAGGGATAGATAAGACTTATAAATATAAAAGAATAAAGAATATGAATTTAAGGAACATGTTCAGAGCATACAACTAACTAGAACACTAAAAAAATAATACAAATTTGAGTGAATATGAGGATACACCGAGAGGACTCGAAGATGCCGGGATTGTATGCCTCAATTCTAAATCCTGAAAGGGGAGCAAAACAAATTTGAGTAGACCAAGTTGATATATATATATAATAAAACAGTTATCAACATATTAACCCCCATGTTTTATAAAAACACATATAACGTGATAAAAATAGGTTTTCCGAAACCTAGCATGCCATGTAATGTCTCAAATCATAACTTGTATATATAATAATCACTAGTGAATGTCCAATATCCCCCATGCCCCATGCTGGCTCCCCGTCTTTGAGCAAACAATCAGAGGAAAATTACCCTCAGGGCCCATGCTGGCTTCTCGTCCCTGTGCTAATAGCTAGAGGAAAAACACTTCAGGCCCTATGCCAACACCATAACCGTTGCCAGGGATGGACCGGAATCTATCCCTTTGTCCCGTAGCGGAATAGGGACCACTAGGTAAGTACAAAACCATTGAACATATATATATTGAAAAACAACTTCATAATATAAAGTCATCCATCATCTATACTATAAAGAGGTTTTCTAAACATATTCTAAATATCATATCGTCATCCATCAGATATTCTATAGGAACACGGGTTATAAGAAAAATACTAATAATTCAAAATAGCCTCAATAAGCATGTTATCTCACAAAACGTTTCATAAAACGTAATCATCAAATCATACTTTTCATGTATGCATTTCTACTATTAAAACTTGCATTTTTAGAAGGCGTCCACTTATAGATACTTCGCCGTTGAAGAGCCACACAAACTAACGAAGACAGAAACGCCACAATAATTGCCCATAAGCACATAAAGGGTCCAATTGATAAAACTATATTATAACAATTGAATTTGGGAAAACAGATGTTGGAAACGGATTCAAGACGTCGAATTACCCTAAAAGGGTCCCGGGTAAGTTTCGTAAAAGTCAACAAAATATTCCTAAAATATTCCAGAGAATATTCCCTGACGGAATATTCCCTAACAGAATATTCTCCATAAAGGATTTTGGGCCAGCTAGGGTTTAGGGTTTGAAAGGTTAAAGGGTTTAGTGGTTAAGGCTCTAGGTTAAAAGGGTTTGGGTTAGGCTTTTAAGAAGGGTTGGGCTTTAAGAGTTTTGGGTCCAAAAGGGTTAAAGGGTTTAAGGTTTTGGGCTTAAGGGTTTACATGGGCTTGGATTTTAAAAGGGGTTTTGGGATAAAAAGGTTAGCGGGCCAAGGCCCGAGCTTGGCCTGAGATCAAAAGAGCCTAAGGCCCGAGTTAAAACAGCCCAACGGCCTAGGTTTGGTGGGTCACCGGACCTCAAGAAGAAGAAGGCTGGATTTCGACCAGAAAACTGAACAAACTTTAAACGTTAATCACTTTGTCAATACTCAACGAAATCGAGTGATTCAAAAATGGAAATCATAGCTCTTGACGAGACGAAGAGAATGGTACCTCACACGACGTCTAACTCACCGTGTTTTGGGCGAAAAATGCCTCGAAAGCTACTGAGGTTATCGGAAACTAGGTAAGATTCAAATGGATATAACTTCTTCAATACTCAACGAAATTGGGTGAAACAAAAAGGAAAGTTGTAGTACTCAGGGAATTGTCTTGGTTTGGCTAGAAATTGCCTTGAAATGGACGGTGCTCGCCAGAAAATTTGGAAAAGCTACTCCAAGCTATTTTATGTGATTCACACATATACACCACTTAAAACAAGCTTCGATCTAACCCTAAAACACAACCCAAGGGTTTCTAGAAGCTTACCAACGTTGAAAAAAATACGAAACTTGTCGAGAAAGATGATGAACAATACCGGCCGAATGGAAGATGAGGGTTTGGGGTATTCTTTCCTTGAAACTTAGTTCATAAGGGTGATGGTGGTGGTGTTTATGTGGTTGTTGTGGTGTTTGATGATGAGGGAGATAAGGGTGTGCAGGGAGGGAGAACAAGGGTGAGAGGGAGAGAGTGTGAGTTGTAGAGTGATGAGAGAAAGTGAGAGGAAAATGAGAGAGTAACCAGGGAATACAAAAAGAAGGTGGGCCCCACGGGCTCACCAATTAAGACCCAAAAACAATTTTAAAAGTAAGATAACCTCAAACTTAGTGAAAATACAAATTAAATTGGGGGTGGGGTGTAACCACACCCAGATCTTCCTCATCAACCTGTGTGCCCCCCTAACCTTCCTTCACCACCCCACCGCCATCTCTCTTCCTTCATCTTCACCACCCCACTACCGCCTATCTTCACCACCCCACCAAAAAAACCAAAGAAAAATAAAATTTGGCAAAAACAAAAACAAAGAAGCTCGAGACTTAAGCTCAACAGAAGACGCGAAGCTGAAACTTCGACGAAATCCACAACCACAAAAGACCCAAACCCTAGAGGAACAAAACCCACCTTCCCATTACAGCCATTGTTGTCGCAGTTCGAAAACCCCAAAACGGAGAACCCAATATTGCATCTCTGGATCCCTCCTCCCAATCTGGTCACAATCTCCAACCCGCCACTCCAAATTGACTGAAAAATCTTAGTAGATTCTGCAAACAATTAGGATACTGAAATATACCTGCCAATACTGCAACTCACTGGTGAATCTTCATATAGATTTATTTTATTAATACATTGATATTTTTACACTAAGAGTTATTAATTTATTTCTACATTGTGGTTATTTTAAATGATAAGAGTCATAAGATGATACATATCTTGAACTGCTCTAATTTATTAGAAGGAAAATTTAATATTTAAGTGCAAGAAGTACATTGTCATAACCAACTGATCTAACTTATATACACATAATTCGATAAACTATTCAATTTATTCATTAATGTGTGCATTTATATTTAAAAAGTTTCATTACTTATATCCAAAACTATGCAATGGTTGATGGCATCATGGCATTGTGGGGCAAGTGAATAGAATATTTGGTTACATTATTTAAAAAGTCCAATTAGGTAGTAGGCAGCTTTTTCTGCAAACCTGCCACATTATCCTTCGTTCTTATTGTTCAAAATCTAGACGAAGGAAAAGAGGGATTTGCTAATGTCAAACAACTTGCTTATTTTTTTGCCTATTTTTGTCTGATGTCACAACTTGCATGGTATTGATCTCCATTTAAACCTAATCAAGCACCAAGTTTCCTTCTCATTTGTAATAATTTTTCATTACAAAGCTGTCTCTGGATATGTCAAGACCAGCTTTGTTCATCATTTTTCTGGTCCTCCAACTAGTCCATTTAGGAAGCGGCCGGATTGTTAGAGACTCCAGTCTTATATCCGATGGAATAAACGACGAAACAAGCCAATCTTCGATCGTCGAAGCGCTGAATCTTAAAGCAGATTCTGTGACTTGTGAATCAATTTATGGCTTCTTGCCTTGTGCAACTTCAGTTTGGGGTTTTCTTTTTCTGATAATCGTCTACGAGGTCTTGCTCTCCCTCGCAGATCATTACGTTTCAAGAGGATCTGAAATCTTCTTTGAATTGTTTGGGACTGGTATCTTTGGTGCTAGTGCTTTCCACCTGCTTGGCTTGATTCCACAAGTTGGAGTGGTTCTTGGTAAGATCCCTAATTTCTTCCCAAACCTCAGCTTGTATTGTTTGTTATTAGTTCATCGATCGTCTTCCTCTCCTCTATATTGTTCTTCATTTCATAGAAATAGACAATTAAAGCACCATTTTGAAGAATCAGAAAAATCGTAAATAGTCCGAGTATTTCTCACTGACATTAACAGTTATTAATTAGCGGAATTGTACTAATTATAAAAAATGTAAGTCATCAAAGATTGAGTCTTGGGTTAGTAGTATGATAAAATACTCTAAGGGGTGGATAGTCAATGTTAATCCTCCTTCATGCATATTCATCCATCAAGAAGTTGGAGACTATTTTATTAGTCAATGTTGCCAGCTTGGTTCATTTTTCTTAGCTTAATATTTTTTCCGAATACAATAAAGGAAATAATAGTTATTTAAAACAATAATATATTTACAGTCTATTCTCTCTTTTTTATTTAATCAGGTATATACAATGAATTCAAAAGGTAACAACTCTGCAAATCCCTGAACATGTTACCATGTCAACAAAAATCAAAATATTAGAGCAGGTAAAATAAGAGAGAGAATTTTGAAAATTTACGGAAAAAAAAAAGTACCTAAACTGTGATGACCATAATCTTATATATCGTTAGGAATCTAACTTCGAGGAATTAAAGTTTTACATAAAAGTTTAATTATCTTGGGTCTCTATTTTGTGGCTCAGTTGCTCACCTCTATTTATATGGTATTAGAACTATACTCATGTGTTGAATCGTTGATCTCAACAACTCATGTGTTTAATTTTGTGGCTCAGTTGCTCACCTCTATATATGTAAAATGACGAGCGTGTTGAGAGTGCGAATTAATGAGTATCAGTTGCTCACCTCTATAGATGTAAAATTACGAGCGTGTTGAGAGTGCGAATTAATGAGTATTAGAGATTCATGGTTTAAATGATTTTTTTGTTATATGATATATTTTGTTAGATTAAATCTTAGTTAGTCATCAACTGGATTTGAACTCACACCGTCATACAAGAGCTCAACACCTTTCTACTATTGTGGTAAAAGCCCACTTGCATAGTTTAAATGATTTTGACTTGTCTAGTAATTGCTTGACTATTTGGAGAGAAAAGTTCAGAAGTTTTGGTTTTAACTTTTAAATCTAAGTAATACATTTGACATGTATTATGTCTAGTAAATTCATGACGACAATTCACATTTTGTTCCTCAGTAACTGGAATTACAGCAACTACAGAAACTGCGGAGGAAATGGCAAAAATGAACATGAGCATGCTTGCAGGATCAACAATCATGATTCTTACCCTAATTTGGGGTTCTGTTGTTGCTTTCGGTAGCTCCGACCTCTCGGATTCTCAAACTTCATCAAATTCAGAAAATAAGAACCCCTTCAGTTTAACTGGTTTACTTCTTCTCTGATCTCCACAAACACTAATCAACACTCATTGAGAGAGAGGTCTAAAATATGATAACTTCATGTGTAAGTAAACATGGTTGTGCAGGTTCCGGTGTAAGAACTGATGTCGAAACCCAAGATACAGCAAGAATCATGATGCTCTCGTTGATTCCATATCTCGTTCTTCAACTGGCAAAAATCTTGACTTCAACCACAGCGGTTCGAGTTGTGATCTTAATTTCTCTACTGATTGCATCTGCAATCCTTGCCACTTACATCATCTACCAGGTAACACAACTTCAAGAACATTAAATCTGCCTCGGCAATACTTAGATGATAGTAAAAGTTTGATTTATTGTGTATGAAAGATGAAATAATTAACATACTGAAATAATAAGAATCCGAGAAAGACTTTTGTTTGTTTATATGAACAAAGTACAAAAGTTAGAAATGTTGTATTCGTGAACTTCTTAACTGATAGAAAACAATTATGCAGTTCTTTCAACCATGGATTCAGAGCAGAAGGCTTGAATATTTGATGCGTAAATACATACCGAAGATACTGCCGAGTCTTCTGACAGTAGACGGAAACGCTAATGAATCCAGTATAAAAGAGTAAGTACCCGGTTTCTGTTTTTAGTTCACTCCACCTGAATCGCTGAAATGCCATGATCTCATCATTTAGTCGTTTTCTTAATTTATTTGCAGGCTGTTCCATAGAATAGACAAGAATCATAACACATACATATCAGCAGATGAACTTAGAGCATTGATCCTAGGAATACAAATAGAAGAAATAGGTCTGGATGATGATGATTATGCAGAAGAAGTGATGAAGCAATTTGATCTCTCTGGCGACGCTCAAATAGCTGAGACGGAGTTTGTGAATGGAATCTCAAAATGGATTAATCCAGATAAGACCCCTGCCAACGGTAAAGGTAATGAACATAGATCGCTTTTCAGAAGAAATCATTCCAAGGTATAAATTCAGCCCCGGTAGGACTATAAGTATATATATATTTTTTTACACAAGCAATATTTTACTTTAACTAATGTAAACATCGGGAAGAGGGACTTGAAATTACCCGCATAAGGGATGAGCACACCTGCTCTTACGCCCGCATTTGCCTGATAGGACTATATTTGAATGCTTAGAAAAACAAGAGTTTCATCTGGGTCATTAAACTGCACTTGCAGAATGAGACATCTATGGAAGATCAGCAGACACCGCTGATCTCTAAGAAAAAGAAGACTAGGGGTGCTGATACATCGTGGATGAATCTCCTGAAGGCTGCTTTTCTAATTATTCTAGGAACTGCCATAACGGTTTTTCTTTCAATGCCCCTCATGGTAAGTCTCCAAGAGTTTTCCACTGCTGCAAGCATCCCTTCTTTCACGACCTCGTATGTTGTGATACCCTTGGCTACAAATTACAGACTGGCGCTAATGTCTGTATCGTCTGCCAAAGAAAAGACGGAGAATGCCATCTCTTTAACACTGTCTGAGGTCTGTTTCTCTCCATAAACTCAAATATATTGTTTTAACTACTTCACACACTTGAGCGTCTAATGATGTCAAACACTTATTTCTCCCTGATTTATACTTCAAAAGTCCGTCCCTAATACTCCCCATAAACACAGCACTGCAACTCCATATGATCAATATCATCTGACATTTGAACTGTTCTCTGCAGATTTACAACGCGGCATTCATGAACAATATTGTGGGGTTGATCATATTTTTGGCTCTTGTTTATATACGCAATTTATCATGGGATGTCGCTGCTGAAGTTTTAGTTGTTTTAATTATTTCGATAGCGGTTGGTCTTTCTGCAAGCTTCAGCAGAAAGTTCCCATTTTGGACAAGCATTCTAGCATACATTCTGTACCCCATATCACTGCTGCTGGTTTATGTTCTTACCATTGTTATCGGATGGTCTTAAGCTAGCAGTTTCATGACTAATCAAACTCAAACTTTACATGTTCTTCTTACCACTGTTATCGGATGGTACGTATAAGATAGTTATTGGTGGTAAACACCAAATATTATTACAGCAAAATAGGCTTTTCATTGTAGCCAATATCTAAATGTTACAGCAAATATAATTCAGACTGTAAATAAAAACATAAACTTAAAGATCACAAGTAAACTTAGCAATTTGGCATTAAGAAATGTATGTATGGTGATTAGCACTTAATTAATTCTTAAATAAAGTTAACAAAAAATTAAAAAAATGCAATTGGTCCCGTGGCTTAGTTGATTAGAGCGCGGCTCTTATGAGCCGGAGGTCACGAGTTTGAGCCTCATCGAACCAGTTGTCTGATTTTACATTTTTAATTAGTATTTTTCTCATTGAGTTTGCCATTTGTTGGCTAATTCAGTATAAAATTGGCATATAAGAATTGGGATTGGCTACAATTGTTACACCCACCCCTAATTTAAATTGTATTTTCACTAAGTTTGATATTATCTTGCTTTTAAAATGATTTTTGGGTCTTAAATGGTGTGTCCAAGGGGGCTACCCCCCCCCCCCCCTGTTTTGTCCCTTGGTTCCCTTTCCTTTTTCTTTTATTTTTCTGAAAAGTCTTCCTCTTTCTCTCTTCTCCCTCACTCTCCCTTACACTCTCTCGGCTCTCTCTATCTCAACCCTTCCGAGGGCTTTTCTTACCAACAAACATCACCATTGTCTTTATCTCGTCGCTATGAACTCAACCATAGTCTTGGCATCTTAGAAGTCGAACCATGAAGCCCCGTACACGAGCTCCGACGCAGACCGCCACTTTCGAGGTAATTTCCGGCCAAACCACAGCGCGTTGGCCAATGTGCAAGGTATCAATCTCTTTGTCTCGCTGAGAACTACAACTTTCCTTTTTGTTTCACTCAATTTCGTTGAGTATTGAAGAAGTTATACTCATTTGAATCTTACCCAGTTTTCTGCGACCTCCGAGGCTTTCGAGGCATTTTCCGGCCAAACCACAGTGAGTTAGACGTCGTGTAAGGTATCATTCTCTTCATCTCTTCGAGAAATACAAATTTTGTTTTTGAATCACTTGATTTTGTAGAGTTTTGACAAAGTTATGGCCGTTTAAAGTTGGTGTGAATTTCTGACCTAATTCCGGCCTTCTTCATCCTTGGGTCCGGCGACCCACCAAACCCAAGCCCTTTGGGCCTTTCCTGCCGAGCCCAACCCAAAACTCATTTCAGTTTTATTATTTATTTTATTAATTGTTGTAAGTTAAAGGCCTTTGGGCCAAATTAGCTAAAGCCCTAAACCTTTTTATCTAGAAACCCAAAACCCTTAGGCTTAAGGCCTTCGGGCCTTTTTAACCAGGGCCCTAAGCCCTCTCCTCTAAACCTAGCCCACCTAATTAACTAAACTCAAACCCTTTATGTGGAATATTTAAAGGATATTCTGTTGACATTTTACGAAATTTATCCAGGACCCTTCTTAGGATAATTCGACGTTCTGAATCCGTTTCCAATTTCTGTTTTCCCAAATTCAATTGATATTATATAGTTTTATTTATTGGACTCTTTATGTGCTTAGGGGCAATTATAGTGGCGTTTCTGTCTTCACTAGCTACGTGACTTTTCGACGGCGAAGTACTGTGAGTAGACCTCTTCTAAAATTACATGATTTTATAGTTCAATTGCATAAATGAATAGCATGTCTTACGAGTTTATAATTTGATTTTATATTAAGCATGTTTATTGAATATGTTGATTCTCGTCTCGTGTTTTTGGTGAAGACTTAATTGTTGGCCTATATTGAGCCATATTTTAAAATATCGTATTTTCTATAAAAACCATGAACTGGTAGACTATCTGATGGATGACGATAGGATGGTAGAACATGTTTTAGAAACCCCAATTTATAGTATAGACGATGGATGACTTTATACTATGAAGTGGTTATTTATGAGGGACGTACCTATTTGTGCATACCTAGTAGACACTATGCCGCTTGGGGCGAGGATCTGGTGTTGGCAAATAGGCCGGGAGAAATAATCCCTAGTGAAAGGCTGAGGGACACGGAGACAGGCATTGGGCCGGAAGGGAGTTATCTCTGGCTACGGGCACAGAGACTTAGGTGTAGGCATTGGGCCGGGAGTTATATTATTATTAAATGATCTTACTAGCAGCACACCGCGCTTACGAGACAATACACGCAATGATTTATATGATGTTTTTCCGCGTTATACCTGTTGAGATGTTTTATGGCATGCTAGAGTTTCAGAAAAACCTATCACTTATTATGCTAGTAGTTTTCATTATATATAAACCTAGGGGTTAGTATGTTCATAACTGTTTTTGTATTATGTATGTATATAAACTTGGTCCACTCACCTTTGTTTTGCGCTCACTTTCAGGATTTAGAATCAAGGCATACTATCCCGACGTCAACGTCTTCGCTTTGGCATATTCGAGTCCTCTTGGTGTAGGACCCACATCCGTTATTTATTAAATCTTATATTAATTCATTGTATTTTAATTTTCTAACTCTTATTTATTTCTTATTCTTAGCTTTTGTATCAATTAATGGCTTTCGTCACCCTCGGGTGTCGCCCAGCACGTGTCTATCCTGATAAATATCAGGGTCGGGGCGTGTCAACAATACTTACATGTGTATAATACAATCTCAAACAAACAACCATTCTACCATAATTAGGATTAAGTAAATCAAGTCTAAAGAAGAGGGTATTTTTCTCATCGAGTTTGCCGTTTGTTGGCTAATTCAGTATAAAGTTGGCATATAAGAATTGGGATTGGTTACAATACTTTTATGTATTTAATACGATATCGAATAAACCATTTTAACATAATTAGGTCTGAGTAAATCAAGTCTTAAGAAGAGGTCCATGAAGAGTAGTAGATGTATGTAATAGCAAATGACCATTTGGTCTTGCATCTTTCAATCTTCACTTGCTTTTTAAGGGATCTTGAATTCAAATCTCATGAACGACAATTGTTGATAAAAAGATAGATGAATCCAGTTAAGTCACAATATCGATATTTGAGATTTTTAATAAAGCAAAATTTTCTTAAAAAGTAATCTGACCATAAACTTGTTTAACACACTAAAAGAGTGCTAAGCCACAAAAAAAGGGGTTGTAGAAGCATGTGGAGCTACATTTGTTTCTCTCCAACTATACTGAAATCACCAGGAAACAAAAATATCACATCTCCTACCAAATTTTCCAACTTCACATCCAATCTCCAGCTTCAATTGGAATCCTGCCAAATTCCGAAATAACCTCAACAGGTAAAATTTGCATTGCATGAACCTTCTTAATCACCCACACTTTTAAGATGGTGAAAAACGTGCATTGTATGATAAGGTGATGATTTATGCTTTGGATAATCTGGAGTATTGTAAAAGGATTGCATAATTTTTAACAAAATGAAGAAAGTTTTATCCTTTATTTTCTAATTTTGGTAAAGATTGAAGCTTGATGACGAAATTCAGAGAAATAGAAAGGCAGCACATCTCAATCAGACGGTGATGATATTGACAATATTGGTTTGTTCTGCCATCGCTGTAGCCGGCTTTTGTTGAAGTTTCAAATCCTACAAACCACGAATTGGGATCTACTTCAGATCTCTCTGTCTAGAGTTCTAGAGTTCGTGAAACGAAAAATTTGGATCACTCAATTTCAATACTACGATCCTTGTCCATCTCAATGGCTTACTTCACAAAAATCTAAAAATTTGAACAATCTAAATCTCTTAATTTACGTACTTTGAACACAAAAATCCAAAATGAATCTCATTTCCCAACCCACCACTCCAACCCCACACGGTGAGTTGTAATAGCGTTAGTTGAGCCTATGATTGAGGTGTGAGAAAATTAAATAAAACAAAAGTAAAAGATTCATTTTTATATTATATGAAAGATTTGTAATTTTGTATTTTGCAAGATTTTTAATTTAATTTTAAAAAAAATTGTGAGAGAGGTGATGGGCCATGGCAATCTACATTCCACCACACCCACCTTTTAATCATTCTCTCGTCTCTCTCGTCTCTCCCACCTTTCTCAGGGGTTTTGCTTCTTCCTTACTTCTTCTTTTTACAACAACCGCCTTTTTCCTCCAAAATCTTGAGCACCCATTTCCCAGAAACAAAAAAAGAAAACTGTTTTCTTGGAGATTTCAAGCTGCTTCTCTGGTATGTGAGTCTTACCCAGATGCTGTTTTCTTTGGTTTCGCATTGTTTGCCTTACTTTTTGAGTTGACAATATGATTTGAGGACAGCCCTTTTGTGCATTTGGGAGATATGGGTGGGATCTGGTTGTTAAATGCGTAAGGGGTTTATAGATACCAGATTGGTATGGAAGTCAGTTTACACTATGATAATTTCCTGGAAACATTGTTGTGTCTTGCATTTGACTTCAATTGGTTTTCGTTTGGAGAAGTGATTTTCGCGCTTTCATTTTCTAGTCATGCACTCCTCCGTTCTTGTTCTAGCCTTCGGATTGAATAAGCATCGAAGGAGAATCAAGGGACGAAAGAGAGTGCAGAAGGAATAAATGAGAGTGAATAGGCAGTACTGTGAGGATTATGTAGTTTGGTCAGCAGTTAGCATATTGTGGTTTTCTCTGTTTGTTATTGGATAATGTATGCTTAAACATTAACACAATTGGATTGATTTCAGAGGACAAAGAAAATTACAATTTTTGCATGCTTAAAGTTAATTCCTTGTTGTTGCTTAATGTTGATGGTGAATGTATTTAACTGGTAGGGTTATGTTAAATTGGATACAGAGTTTCGCTATCAGGTATGGGTTCCGGGCGTTGGTTTAGGGTGTTAATCGGCTTAAAGAAAGCAAAGGACGGCAATTCAAAACAGTTGAAGGTATAGAGCCTGAAATTGCTCTACATTGTTTAGCTCTTGGTAACGATATGCGATTTGCAACTGTAAAGTTTATCCTACTTATCATTATATTTATTTTTAATCCGAAATTGAAATATTGTTCTGGAGCGTTTGATCTTACATATCAATCAGTAATTAGTATTGACCAACAACTGAAAATTTGAAATCAAGTGACGTTAAAATATCTCTTTTGTTTCAAAATAAAGAAGGAAATCGGGTTAGGAATTTGGAAATCTTAAATGTAGTGTATGAAGGTTTAGGATTCCAACTCTCCAACACTGCTGCTGGCATAGTATACCTGAGTTATACTACCGTTTTACTTCATGAACAAAAAAAAAAAAGCTAAATCGAGTCATATGAGTGAATGTGTGGTTTATGCTTTAGTGGTAGCTTGCTACTAGTAGCAAAGGCTAGGAATTTATACGTGATGTCGCAAGACTGATGATGGTATGAAATTGTAATTTCTCACCCCTCATTACTTTTCTGGCAGGGATCATCAGCTCATGGAAAATCAAGTTCCATAAAATTGAAAAAGTCGAGTTTTGCGAATGGTCAAAATCTTGGATTGCCAATTGAGGATATAGCTGCAATTCGGATTCAGACTGCTTTCCGTGCATATGCTGTATGTATATGTGCACTAAAGTCTATAAATATATGAAATTTTTATGCTGTTTGCGTTCTTTACCCAGTGATTGTGTGGAATTTTTTTTTATGTCTTTGGTTTTGCATTCTTCTTATTTAGTGAATGGTGTTTAGTTCGAATCTTGATGAGCAATGAGGAATTGGTAACAAAGTTGAATGATGTTATTACATTGAATTTTTTTCCCATTCATGCTAGATGGAGAGCAATTTAGGCATTCATGCATGAAAGAGCACTTTTTGTTATGCTGGTTTTTTTGGTTCCTAAGATTTTCTTTCACCCATTGCAGGCTAGAAAAGCTTTACGCCGTTTGAAAGGGATTGTAAAATTGCAACTAATGATCCAAGCTTTTCCTATTACTAAGCAAGCTACAACTACATTGAGCTATCTTCATTCATGGAGTAAAATACAAGATGAGGTTAAAGCTCGCCGACTCTGTATGGTAACAGAAGGACGGATCAAGCAGAAGAAAATAGAGAGTCAGCAAAAACTTGAGGCAAAGCTTCATGACATAGAGGTGAGACCAGCAGCTTCCATATCTGTTAGCTTGCCGGACTTGAAATTTATTTATAGTAGGATTCTGTAAGTTTCTTCATAATCTTGGTGTAATCGTGCTACGGAACTATCATCTCATCAGCCTCAGGCCCTCATGACTACACATGCTTGATTTCATAGTAACATTGATTAGTTGTCTTAATCGGTGACAGGCGGATTGGTGTGGTGGCTCTGAAACAATGGATGAAGTTCTTGCAAGGATATATCAAAGAGAAGAAGCAGCAGTTAAGCGTGAGCGGGCTATGGCATATGCATTTTCTCATCAGGTAGACTATTTTCTCATATTTGTACTTTATTTGTTGATTTGACCCTTGTACCAATTGACATGGAAAACATATTCCATGATTTGTAGTGGAGGGCCAACTGCAGTCAGAGCCAAATCTTGGGTAATTATGAGCTCGGTAAAGCTAATTGGGGTTGGAGCTGGAAGGACCGCTGGATTGCTGCTCGCCCCTGGGAAAGCCGTGTGCAGTCACCTAGCCCAAGGAAAGTGCAGAGTAAGCAAGCAAGCCCAGTTGGTAAGAATATAAATTCACCAACGCCAAAAGCTTCGGTTATAGTTAAACTTCCTTCGTCAAATGGTAAGGCAACTACAAAGGCTCAGAGATTGTCTTACTCAGCTGTCGAAGAAAAATCAGTGGCAAGTGCAGAGGGCATTAAAACTGAAGAACAAAACACTCAGAAATGAACATCGACTTTGTTGGTGGTTCTGATCCAATGGTAGAAACTAAATAAGAATGTCTTCAGTATCTTATGGATTCAAACTGCAGAAAAGTGAGGGAAGAGCCATTTAAAAAAAAAACGCGGTCATTTCTGATTCTTGTACATGGAGTGGTGTGGAAGTAATGTGCTTGCGCGTGTAGTAACGGATTTTCGAGCAGGACCTGGATTTAGGGCTGATCAGAACATCCTTCTATGATTCTTTCTTCTTTTTTTCCCTCTGTTCTTCATATTAATGTATATTTGAAAGAAAAATAATAATCTATTTATATTGTAAATAGACAAAATATTTGTTGGGGGTGGATTATTCTGTGCTTTCGCACACTGTAATTAGAAAGTGCTTTGGTTGTTGTCTTTCAGATTTTTCACCAGCATGCTTAAATGACTTGTGTTGCTGCAAATCTTTGCTCTTTGAATTACTTTTTGTTCTTAAATGATTCATTTTTTGAAATTCAAGGTCCTTTTTTTACTCGATTCAGTCCATCAGATTTTGAGTGAAGTGTAAAAATTAGAAGAAGAGTTATTTTGCCAACGAGGGTTGGTTCAGTTGGTAAGGGCGTGCTTGTGATTGACTCCCAATCCAAGTGTCATTCTTAATGACAGTAGTTATCGTTGGTGCACGATTCATAAATTTCTGCGTGAATCCAAACAAGCAATTAACGCGATAAGAACTATCTTTAAAACAAAACTGGGGGGAAATTTAGAGTGCTATAATATATCCCTTATTAGTATTAACGTAACATAAGAGATACTGATAAACATGCGAGAATCTCATGAAGTCTAACCTTTTTAAGTAAGCTCAGAAGGCTAGTATATGTATCATTAAATTCCACATCCTTGGCCTACATAAGAGGATATAATTAAGGGAACTTTAATGAAAAGCTCCTAGTACTATTTATTTTAACGAAAAAAAATCATATTTTTACACTAAAAAGTCAATCCTGGTATTATTCATTTTACCCTTTATTTTATCCTTATCGTTAAAACTCAAAGTTTTCAAACCATTTTCATTAGTTTTCCTTATAATTAATAATGCACACATTAGTTGACATGACTCTGCACCTACAAAATGGAAAATACAGTTGTTTTATAAAGTTTTCATAATTAAATATTAGATTGCTCTAATGCTCACTAATGCCTTTAATAATTGGCTTTCCATCTATCTTTTTTATTGGCAAGGCCATAGGTTGTTGGTGTTGGTACATTTTTAATATTAAACAAGTTAATTAATTATAACCGTCATTATTTGTTGTAAGTGGAAAATTAACTCTTGTAACTCTTTTCTTGTTAATATGTGTTTATTACCCTATTCACTAAGGATGATAATAAATCTATAATTAGTAGCATTTTCTCTGTCATCTTTTTTATTCATTGTCCCACTACCTTTTTTTCTACAACAATACTATCTCTATTTCCATCTTTTTGGTTATTACTTACGGGGCAAAGAAGGGTGTTCGTGTGGACAAAGAAGGGTGTTCGTGTGGTGTAGCTTTGGACTCTTCCTTTCGTGCAATAGGTTTGAGTCACACAACGATTTAGTTGGGCTATTATATCTTAAATGGGACAAGTCTAGGGATATACTGTTGCATTGCCGATTCGTGGACTTTTTCAAATCACAGTAATCTTGAACCTCCTTAAAAAGTACGAGATACTCACACCTCGGCCTAATTGTCTACATTCTTATTAGAAGAATATTATTTCATTATAATTTCTTATCACAATTTTCTTGTAATCTTTCCTACAATTGACTTGTTGCCTCGTTGGCTCTTCCATGCCCCCAAAGTTGTAGGTTCCAAATCTTAAAGAAACAAGGTAATAGGAAGGGAACTTGGGTTTGAACTTTGGTCAAGTTAATTAGAAGTGTTCTCCACCTTCTACTCCAGCTTCGAATTCCTTTCTTTGTAATTTAGATTAGACAAAAAATTTAGGAGATTTTAGAGATAAGGGCTTGTTAAAGATGATTTTTAGAATATAATCCAGAAGGTTTTCAATATCTACAAAAGATTCTTCATTTTAATGCACCATGATATGTCACTTATAATAAAACCACATGTTTTACTACTATTTACAAAAATGCCATCGCTATTGTCTACAATGTAACCTCCACCATCAAATTTCAAAAAATGTAACGGTTACATCATTATCACCCATAAAAGTAATCTCCATCTTCATTGTCCAAAAAATGTCACCTTTATTGTCTATAACTATAACTACCTACTTTTTGTTTTTTTTATAAATATTTATACAAATTTTATACTGTGTGGAGAATGCACTAATTTATGTTCGATAGTTTCGGTACGGTCAATTAGGTAAGTTATATAGTTTAAGTATGATAGATACGGTACGATCAATTAGGTTGTGATTTCACATTCTATTTTCTCTACATACAAAATTGTTATTTTCACTTATCTTAGGATTCATTTTTAATTTATTGAATCCAAAACCATAAAAACAAAAACGAATTCATCTAGAATATAGGTACACTATATTGTTCTACATACAAAATTGTACATTTAGGTACCGTTTGGTACGTGGGACGGGACGGAACAGAGTGAGACGAGGCGTTCCGTCCCACGTTTGATGCGCCTAAAACGGGTGGAATGCGTTGTTCCACGAGACGAGTTTTAAGTGAATTTTTGTTCTGCCTCACCCCCTAGAATGATTCGTTCCACATTCGTGGAACACAAAATTATAACATTTCAAGACAAAAATGCCCCTCTTCCATTGTCTCTTTCCTCATATATCAACCTCTCCGTCTTCTTCTTCTTCCTCCTCCCTTCCATCATAGCCATAGTTTTCCACGACATCTCTCAATATTCAGAAAATGGGGAAGCCATCCAAAAGCAAGAAATCTGAGAATCTGTGAGATGGTTGGGGAAGCCAGCTGGAGAGTTTCGCTGGCGAACCAGAGTCGCCGAGAAGAAGAATTAAAAGATCCAATCTCATTCTGGCCGTACGATCAGAGCAATGGCTTGGTGGTGCTGGCTTCCCTATAGCCGCCGTTGGATGAGTTGACTTTGAAAGTTGACTTAGAGCTAGTGAGGGAGAAAGAGTCGTCGTGACCGTCTCCAAAGAAGTAGTGGCCGATCAGGGGCTGCGATCGGAGGGATAAGAAGTCGAAGTCAGCGGCGGTTCCGATAACGGAATCGACGGCTGAGTTTGGGAGGGAGCCTATGGAGGAGCCGTAGCGGGTCAAACCGGTCGTGCTTGGTCTTAGGCCTATGGGCTTTTGGGGCGAGGAGGATGAGCTTGAGGGATACATTTTATGTATGCTACAGCAGCAGCTCAACTTCTGTAAGCCCCGCAATCTCTGCACCTCCGACTGTGGCTCCGCAATCATTCAATTTTTTCTGTTTCGTCCAACGCGTACCAAACGCAGAACAGAACAACCATCATGTTCTGTCCTGTGCGTACCAAACATATACGAAACCTCCGTCCCGTCCCGTCTGCATACCAAATGGTATCTTAGGTACTGTCAATTAGGTCATATCCATTTGGTAAGATTGGTTAGGTAGTATATAGTGTAGGTCCGATCAATTCGGTACATTCAATTAGGTTGTGGTTTCACATTCTATTTCTCTATTTGTATTGTTTTTTTCATTTTTCTTTGGATTCATCATCAATTTGGCATCCAAAAGCCCATTTTTCCTTCTTTCTTCCGAATACAACGAGATTTTTGGTTTCTGAGTTTTCTGGCTTTTTTCGTTTGATCATGGTTTCTGAGTTTTCTGGGTTCTTTAATTGGAATAACACATGGAGGTTTATGGTAATGTTATTGTTATTACGAACGTGTTAATTATGGATCTAGTTACTTAAGCATTCTTGGAAAGTTAATTATATATTTGTTTCTTTAATTGGTTTTAAGAGAGTAATAAGGGTAAATAGGGAAACTAAAAATTCAATAAATTTATAAAAAAAAATCATTAAATGTGATATGGAATATTATAATCTAACATGGATGACTATTTTTAATTTTTAATTTTACAAACAGTATTATTGAAAAAGTAATCTTATTTAGGGATTGAAATGAAATTTTCTAAAAAAATTAATGGAAAGAAAAAGAAGAAGACAGACAAAAAAATAACTGAAAAATGTAACTCAATCCGATTTAGATAGACTAGAATTTCAATGGAAACAGTTTTTGTAAAACTAGCTAAAAACACAATTCAAAAGACTTGAAGCAAATAAAACTTGTGACAAGATATATGGCTAATGCAGAGATACATGCGATGAATTGTAAGGACAAATTTCTCCTCCATCACCTGCATTATAATTCCAAGCCACCAAACTTTGAAACCATCCCATCTCCGTGACTTTGGAATCCGATAAACTCGATGTGGGATCGAGGGCTTCTTCAGCATAGTTCAATGAACTTAACTGGTCGAAAACCGGTTCTTTAAAATTGTTGACATTGTTCATGGGACCCACATTGCTCATTGTTTCCAGCACCCTATTGCTTTCCGGGTGATTCCAAAGCTGATGCATACTTTGTTCTCCAATTTCTTGCTCAGTCTGCTGACCGAAAACATTACTATTAGTGCAATCATAGTAATCTTGGCAAGGTTGTTCAGACCCAGAGAGTGCTTCAATTGCTTCTTTGGACTTCTCAATGAGCCAATCAATTGCTTTACTCAGGCGGTCGTAGCCAAGGCGGTCTTGGACATCATATAACTGTATAGCAGTATGAGGTGACAGCCGGAACCTCCTGTCTCTCGGACCTTTCAAAGTGTAAACCTTGCTGCGCCGGTCTTTTCTTGCCATGGATCGGACAA
Source organism: Malus domestica (assembly GCF_042453785.1). Classification (NCBI taxonomy): domain Eukaryota; kingdom Viridiplantae; phylum Streptophyta; class Magnoliopsida; order Rosales; family Rosaceae; genus Malus; species Malus domestica. Next base: position 39,180,235 of record NC_091670.1, on the reverse strand, counting down.
TGTGGCCTCCGTTAACTTTCACAATCTTCCCATATCTCGTATTGTCGACCTGCTGTTGCTTGAATGCCGATTTTGAAGTAGCCATCAAGTCTTGAACATGCTGATAATCTCCATTCTCTTCTTTCTCATTCTTTGATTCTCTTTGTTGTAAGATTCTCTCTCTCTCTCTCTCTCTCTCTCTCTCTCTCTCTCTCTCTCTCTCTTATGGAAGACACTAGTGCAAATAGTCCAGCGATATAGGGGTGACAAGTCCTACTATATATACATGTACATTATACAGTGATTTCTAAGGGGCTCAGATTCATCCGTTCAATTCTCTTGGATCTTTCAGCGCACATCTAACTATTAAATTCATCACACACCATACAATATTTACGTACTCTAAATTTTCGAGCTATGAAACGAGAGATATGTTTGATAAAGAAGGCATGACACGGTCTGAGGAAGCAAAAAAGATCATAAAGATAGCCTTTTAAAAGCTAAGCATAACATTAATGCAGAAAAGTCGGGTTTCTAAATTGTTTCTTACTTGTTCAGCTCCAAACTCTTGTATGAAACAGGAATATTGGCGCCAACTCTAGTTCTAATTACTTGCTGACTTGATCATGCAAATGTCACACCTCTTAATTAACCCGATCTGCTGCAACTATCGAGTAAGTTAGATTGTTTTTTTTCTTGGTGGATTTTCAGAAAGCTGGTCACAAGTAAAACCCTACAGTGGTAAAGATAGACAAGATAGTAAAGATTCCACCAACGAAAGGAAACTGACTGTCAATCATGTGTTGGTTTGGTCTGCTTTCTTCTTGGGAGGAGTTCATGTCTCCATTTGCTTATTAAGCAAGCAACTCTTGCCCTTGTCAACTAGACACATCACCTTTTCGATGGGACCCTCTAAACTCTAGATTAGGAGAGGTTCTTGTGTGAGATCACTGTTGATGGTGGGTCATTGGTGTTGTGTGAGGTGGGGGCGGGGCACAAATAGAGCTAGGTGAACATGAAAAATCAGGGAGTGGGATAAGCGATGATTTTTGTGTGTGGGCCGTATAAGTCACTTGGTTTGGTCTCCGGACTGAATAATTTCTCTTAGATTAGAGTACAAACTATCGATCAAATGCAAATTATCTCACATCAAAAAAGAGATCACTATAAGTAAAATGTATATATAAATGGTAATTAACCCTCTAAATTGAATTTTATTCGCCATAAAATTTCACGTTGATTATTTACCTAATCACACCATTTATGAACCTAAGTAGTAAAATTGATAACAATATCAGTGCAATCAAGGAATCGCTAGAAGATGTGAGCCCTAATTACTAAGATCAATATGTATTGCACCATATTAGCATATACACGGAAGGTTGGAAGGTATAATGCTTTTCTGTATGAGATCATGTATTCAACCGAGGCTCTTGTGATCGAAGTGATCGAGGACTACAACAGTTAGCATTGAATTTAGTTTGTACCAAAAGGACGGCATGCGCAGCTGAGTTGCGCCAGAGGAGTAAAGAAAAAGAAGTTGGGTACACACTACTGTCTTGCTGCAACTTTAGACGGTATATTGCATGCGGGAGGAGACCACTTGATACTAGGAAGTAACTTTGCTGCTGAACATTTCAGCGGGAATTCCTGCTTGCACCCAATACCGAGTGGATAGTGATAGAGATAGGTTGTGTGGCTGTGATTTTACCACTTGTATCAGCTAGTTAGTTAAGGTGATAGAAGTAGTGAGAAGTATAAATACTGTTGAGTGTACTTACGTAGGGATTAAGAAAATCAATATACTGAAGCTTTCCATTCTCTACTTCTCTCTCTATAATCTCTCAAGTCTCTTCTCTATCTCTCACTACATTTCTGTAGGTTAACAGATAGGTGTCCAAATTTTAATTAAAAAAATAAAAACTTAGACACGTATCCACCTGAAATTAGGTGTAAACAAAACCTCCTGCTGAAATTTCAGCAGCGAAGTCCTATTCTTGATATTATTGCTCTTTACGTGCAACTATTATTTTAAGCACTGTGGCTCGGTCTACTAGCTAGGGGGCAGCCGGTCCGATTTGTGGCACAAACCGGGCATTGAACCAATGTAGCAATACGATTTTTTATTTTTCTTTTGAGCAAACGATTGTGTCTACACTAAGAATGTGAGAAAGTAAACTAATTCTTACAATGGGCTTGTCATAATAATGTAGTTCAACTTTGTCTGTGATGAGAATCGAAGATCTCTCACTTACAAGTGAAGACCATAGTACTAAATGACATATGTATTTGCTACAATAGATTAGCTAAATGACCTTAGTTTTAGTACTACGGTCTAGTGATATTACTCTTTACGTGTAAGTGAAAGGTTTTATATTTGATTCTCGCCAAATGTGAATTTGAACCACATTATTGCTTGCTCATTTAGTGTAGATAATATCGTTTGTTAAAAAAAAAATACATAGACAATTCGTAATGCCTTTTCCAATTACGTTCATCTGTTTTTATATTATTCAATGACTAAACGACGGTAGTTTTAAGGGGCTTTTCAATCTAGGTCTAAAAACATAGGTAGCTCAAATGTGAAGTTTGAGACCATTTCCACAGCCTATGCTGACTCAGTGACTCGTGAGCCAACAAAAAACCCGCCCGTCGGCAATTACTAAGTATTCTTCTTCTACTATAATTAATATGCAGAAGCGCGGCCCATGATCTCAATCCTCGGGAGGCTACTACCACCGCCGCCACTACTCATGGAGCTGCCCAATGCATGCGGAGGCTCACAGAGACTCATCGCCTTAGCCCAGCAGCTCCGCCTCTACAAGCCGCCGCCTTTTCCCTCCGACGACGACATTGAGGAGCAGAGAATCGAAGAAACCGCCGGCAAGGTCGTGTCCCAGGTGGGTTTTGCCGAGTCCGACACCCCTGTTGCAAGGGACCCAGAAAAGTTCAGACCCAAAAGAGCCGCCGTCTTGATCTGTCTCTTTGAAGGGGATGCCGGCGATCTGCGCGTCATTCTCACTAAGCGGTCGTCGGGGCTTTCCACTCACTCGGGTTTGTGGAGTTTTCATTACCCCTTTGTTTGGTTCCTGAGAAAATTGAGGAAATTGATAAAAAGGAAATGGGAAAGATTGGTTTTTTAATTTTTGGTTTTGTGTTTCTGCAGGTGAAGTTTCTTTGCCGGGTGGGAAAACAGAGGAGGGGGACAAGGACGATGGGGACACGGCGACGAGGGAGGCGAAAGAGGAGATTGGTTTGGATCCTAAACTTGTCAATGTTGTGACAGTTCTTGAACCATTCTTATCGAAGGTATAAATGTTTGATCTTTCATCACTATTTGTTACAAATTTAAGTTTGATTGAGCTCAAATGTGTGCAATTAGTGGACACAGAACTTGGTTAATCGAATTATGGGTTGTTTGCGAAATTGCAGATTGATGCGTTAGTTTCTTTGTATTGGAAGGTGAAAGTTGGGAACTTGAGTTGAGTTGAGACTAAAAAGAAAGGCTCGGGACTTATCATATACTTTTCGTTTGCATTCGAATGAGTTTGAATGTAAGGTTTAGGGTATTAGTTTTCGGAAAAACTGAGTAATCATATTGGTAGATTGGAGGCGTTCTTTAAGAAGTATCTGGCTGACACGGTCATTTAGTTTGTAATGTACTCATTCGTTCTTCGTGTTGATCTGTTAAGTACACGTCCTTAATATCTACTAATTTTAATCATGTGCATCTGAATTTTCGAGATACATCCTCCGAATCCATAATTTTCACACAAGTTCAAAATTTGAGAAGCCGGTCTTGGGGAAGAGCAGTGTAGTTTGTCTGATTTGTTGAGTAAGTGCTTTGAATGACTTCAAAAATAGGGTACATAGCCGTTATAGGCGATGTATAATGCAGATTTCGGTGTCAGACTTGTAGCTCTGAAAGACTATTCTGGATGAGGAACTCGATTTAGCTAACCATTGGATTTCCGTGCAGCATCTACTTAGGGTTGTTCCGGTTATTGGCATACTTAATGAGAAGGAAGCATTCAAGCCGAATCCAAATCCTGCTGAAGTGGAAGCGGTATTCGATGCTCCCTTGGAAATGTTCCTCAAGGTTTCTCTCTTTTTAGTTTCATACTCCGATTACAGATTATGTATCTTTTGATCTCTTAAAGATAATTTTGTATACATTTTCTTCAGGATGAAAACCGGACGTCAAAGGAGAGGGAGTGGATGGGAGACAAGTTTCTGATCCATTTCTTCGACTACGAAACCAAGAACAAGAAGTACATGATTTGGGGCCTAACCGCTGGTATCTTGATTAGGGCCGCATCAGTTGTATACAAACGGCCACCAAATTTTGTGGAGCAAAATCCCCGTTTTAAGGTTCCTAGAGTTGTAGATAGAAATACGACAATCCCGTAAATTATTGTCAACGAATCGTATCGATTTGTACTGGAAACGATGGTCATTCCTGCATTAATATTTACCTCACTATCGATTTGTATTGGAAACGATCGTCATTCCTGCAATACTATTTACCTCACTATCGATGGTTTGCTAAAAAACGATCGTCGTTTTAGTTCTATACCACGAAAAGCTGCAATTTCGGTCAAAATAATGAGATAAATATTTGGTTGGTATATGTATTGAAGTTTAATTAGTTGATTTGTGTATTGAAATTTGGTTGGTGTGTATGTTAAAGTTTGTTTGGATGACTGGTTGGTTTGTGTAATTTGTTCGGTTTTGAAAATTTATTAGAATTTAATGTTGTTTAAGGTTGGAGTTAAGAGTAAGTGAAGAGTAAGGGAAGGCTATATATAGCCCACAAATATCTTCTTTTTTTCAGAAAGAAAGCCTTGAATAAAATAATGAGTTCTGTTGAAGTGAGACTCCAAACTCTAGCACAAAGTTTCAGACTCGAACAATCGGTCAAATCACCTCCACCTCCTACCGGTTCCGCCACCTCCGCTTCAACAAGCAAACGGGCGGCGATTCTGGTGTGTCTGTTCAAAGGAGACGACGGTGAGCTGCGCGTTATTCTCACGAAACGATCTTCATCTCTCTCTTCCAACCCTGGTGATCACCCTCGGCCTCCAAAACAAATCGCTTCACATTACTGTAGCAGGACCAGTTCCACCATTTGTGAAGAATAACTGAAAGAGGGTGTGTTTGGTTGCAGGCGACGTTGCGCTCCCCGGTGGGAAAAGAGATGAAGCGGATGCTGATGATGTGGACACCGCCCTCCGGGAGGCCAAGGAGGAGATCGGGCTGGACCCTTCCCTAGTCAACGTTGTCACCGTTCTTGACCACATTGTAAACAAGGTTAGCTCAGCTGTACTCTTTTCGGTTAAGATCTTCAAATGTTCGTTGTGGTTGTGAAGGGTAGGTGGGTGGGGCAAGCATTTTTTGACTGAAAAAAAAAAAAAAAAAAAAAAAAAAAAAAAAACTGGGATGTTTAACTATTATCGTGTAGACAAAAATACACCTCATATTAAACGTTCAAATAAAACCCAAAATTCAAATAGTCTACTATGTTAGCAAATAAATAACCTACCCTTAAAAAAATATTTACAACTTATTCCACAATGACCTAAATACGGCAATGGATATTATCATGACTCACCTTCAATTATACTGGCAATGAGCAATGATCAATGATCTTCTGTTTAAAACCACATATTACAAACTATTTACCTATATTTTAAAAATTCACTAATTTACCTACATTCTTTTGATACAAACTATTTACCTATATTTTAAAAATTCACTAACTTACCTACATTCTTTTGTTACAAGCTAATTTATCTGCATTTTTGTAGTACATACTAATTCACCAATCTACTTATTAATTTACCTATACAAATAATATTGTCATATAATTAATTATAATATCCAAAGTAATCATATACATTTTTTCTTTACAATATCACGCCTATGGGGTAGGTAAATTATTTTTACAGTATTTCTAATCTAAGTGGATACTAACATATAGATAGGTAAATTATATTCTATGAAAAGAAAAAAAAAATACAACCATTATTTTGTATAATTTTTTTTTGACACAAATTATTTGCCTATGTTTCAACATAAAACTGTCAAATGCAAAATTATTTTGTAAACAAGGTTAATTGACATATAGTTAGGTAAATTATTTGCCTAATCAAACAATAGGTTAATTGACATTTAATTGCATTGAAAACAATAAAATGCAAAATTTATTATTAATCATACGTCAAACTTAACCTACGTTACACTCTATGAGGGTATTTTAGGAACACGAGAATTATAAAAACTAACATACCAAGCTTGTTAAGGAAATTTGCTTAGTTGGACTCTAGTAAATGGGGTTTTTGAAAAAATAAAGAGGATGGGTTTTAAGTGAGAGAAAATAAGTTTTTTAAGGGGGAAACTCTTATTTTCAGAAAACTCTTTTCGAACATGTTTAGGTATCCATTGTTGGAATCAACGTAAGGAGTTTGATTCTGATTACGAATTACTCCTCCGTTATATGGTATTCTGATTTTGATTCCTCATCAATCTTACAGCGCGGTATGACAGTGGTTCCGGTAATTGGCCTACTTTCTGACATAAAAGCATTTAGTCCGGCTCCAAATGCTGCAGAAGTGGAGGCAATTTTCGATGCTCCTTTAGAAATGTTTCTCAAGGATGAGAAAAGGAGAGAAGAGGAGAGAGAATGGATGGGAGACAAGTATCTCTTACATTACTTCGACTTTGAAGCGGATGATGGTAAAGAGTATGTCATATGGGCTCTAACTGCTGGCGTTCTCATAAAGGCTGCTTCAACTGTGTATGAGCGGCCGCCGGCGTTTCTCGAGCAAAGGCCTAAGTTCTGGGTGAGTGGTGGTGCGAGCACCACCATGCCATAGGTTTTAATGTCATTTTATCGTTACTCATGTGATATTACATGTTTTTGCAATCTGCATTTTCGAGTTGAATCCCAGAAACCTTCAATGTGGCTGTTTATCTTTAACTACTACTTTCTCAGATATTACATTGACAAAGCAACAATCTTACTTTTTATATGGGAGAGAAACTTACTTACAACGGGGATACCATTGTGGTGGTGTGTCATGCCAATCACGCAATGTCATGTGAAAGAATTAAAACACATGGCACTATGTGATTTGTTTGATGGTACAGTAGCATCCCGCTATAGAAAGATTCACCTTATACAAGGTACAAAACCAACTATAATGATCCAATTTATGAACCCAAAGGTCAATGTCGAAGGGGCAGACCTAAACCCAAAAATGCAATCGAATGGTGAGACCTAAGACCATCTCCAACCAAAGAAAAGCCAAAAAACTTTCTTTAGCCCTATAGCCCTGCAAGAAATTATATTTTAATGAACAACACAAGTCCATATTTTATACCACCTCCAATTGAGGGGGCCAAAGTGTTATAAGCCAAATATAACCCTTTGACAAAAAATCATCTCCAACCGACAGGGCTAAAGAGTCATAGGCCAAACATAATTTATTATTTTAATTGAATTAATATGGTTACTTAAATTACCATATTAAAATAAGGTTTTCAGACATATTTTGAGTGTAACTTGTCGCCAAATGAATAAGCCTCCAGATTTCTTATCTTTATATAATCTCAATAATTTTTTGGATAAGATTTCGAGTGACACGTGTCGCTAATGTGAGTAATTCTCCAGATTTAGTATCTTTATGTAATCTCAATAATTTTTCAGATAAAATTTCAATTGACACGTGTCGCTAAGGTGAGCAACTCTCTAGATTTATGATCTTTATGTAATCTTAATAATTTTTCAGATAGGATTTCGAGTGCCGCGTGTCAATATATAATTGGTTGTGCAAATTTTAGATAGGATTCTTATATGTGGCACTTCTTATCTTCAACTTCCAATGTTAATAAATTGGCTAGATATTGGGGTAGAAGTCACACACCTCTAAACACCTTCACTTGTTTGAGAACTACCCTTGACACTATCTTCTGAGACCCATTTATAAGCCTTGCAAAGAGCTTCATCTTCTTTTCAGGTCCAAGCCCGTCATTTCATTACAAATGTGACCATTTGAAAACTATTGAAAAAAATTAAGGGAAAGATTATTGGAGGAGATAAGACAATAAAATGTGAAGAATTGAAATAAAATGAGATAAGATAGTATGGAATAGTGAAAAGTATGTGAGAAATGGTGTATGAATGGTGTAGGTATTTATAGGAAAAAAATTTTGAATTTTTTTTTTCTAAAATTCGTCAAAAAAAAAAAAATCAAATTCCAATGGTAACCTAACAACAGCATGACGTGACGTCAGGTAGCCGTTGGCATTCAAATGGGTTGAGCTGGAGGTGACATTTTGGCGCTGGAGGGCTGGGCTAAAGGGCTAGTGGGTTGGCTGCTCTTGGCCAGCCCTTTGGCTGGTTCTCCCATTTTTGGTCGGATGGGAACCACGAGCCCTTTGGCCTAACATTCGGTTGGAGACGATTTTATGTCAAAACGAATTATTTTTAACCCTATAACCATTTGGCTAGGTCGGTTGGAGATGATCTAAACGCAAAATATTTGGCTTTGGACCCAAACTAAAACCCAAATTTGGGTTTCTATTAGCACCCAAAATTTTGGGGGCCCCACTTTAAAAAAAAAAAAACTAATGAAAATAGCTTGAAAACTTTGAGTTTTAATGATAAGGACAAAATAAAGGGTAAAGTGAATAGTACCATGATTGACTTTTTAGTGTAAAAATGTGGTTTTTCGTTAAAGTGAACAGTACCGGGTGCTTTTCGTTAAAGTTCCCAAAAAAAAAAGACAAACGGGCGGAAGATATAAGAAGTGGCTGACAGCTGGGCACCAAGTGGCAGAGGACCCCAGCTGTCTAACTGCAATATTTGAACAATTGTGAGCTGTTCGATTTTTGGACCGTTGGTGATCAACGGTCCATATTAAAATCTGATTTTTTTTGGCAATCTTTTGATTTTGATCTAATGGTTTATATTTGTTTTTTTCAATCCAACTGTCAAAAAAATTCAACAGCTGCAATTTAAATCTAACGATCAAAATAATAAATATATATATTTGGTTGGTGTGTCTATTGAAGTTTGGTCGGTGTGTATATTGAAGTTTGATTGGTTGGTTGGTGTGTGTGATTTGTTAAAAAAAAATTTGGGATTTAATTTTTTTTTTAAATTAAAGCATTCTTAAAATTAAATTAAGAGAAAATAGCTCAAAGATATAAAAAAAAAATCCTTATTAAAAAAACTAGAGTTAAAATCATTCCACAATAATTAATAAATTTTAGGTCCTAAAATTGGAAAAGGATCATCGCCAGATCCTTTTCCTGGAGATTCTAGGGGTCCAATGATTGTGACCGTCTATCGTATATCATATGATCAGAAATTATTTTAAAATTTAAAATTTAAAATTAAACATAAATAATACATAACAAAAACTGATTGCGCAATATACGATAAACGGTCTTGCCGTGAGAATTCCTAAAATCTACACAAAAATATGGAAAGAATCCCCATCCCCGCTATATATAGCCCACAATTTTTATTTTTCAAAAGGAGAGCGAAAAAAATAATGGGTTCTGCTGAACTAAGACTTCAAACTCTAGCACAACATTTCAGACCCGAAGAATCAGTCAAACCACCTCCACCACCTACCGGTTCCGCCTCCTCCGATTCAACAACCAAACGGGCGGCGGTTCTGGTGTGTCTGTTCAAAGGGGATGACGGCGAGCTGCGCGTCATTCTCACGAAACGATCTTCATCTCTGTCTTCCAGCCCTGGTGATCGCCCTCAGCCTCCTCAACAAATCGTTTCACATTACTGGTACCAGAACCAGTTCCTCCATAATCCATTTGTAAAGAATAACTGAAAGAGGGTGTGTTTGGTTGCAGGCGACGTTGCGCTCCCCGGTGGGAAAAGAGACGAAGCGGATGCTGATGACGTAGACACCGCCCTCCGGGAGGCCAAGGAGGAGATCGGCCTGGACCCTTCCCTAGTCAACGTCGTCACCGTTCTCGACCACATTGTAAACAAGGTTAGCTCAGCTGCACTCTTGTATATATAATCTAATTTATTTTTTAGTTAAACGTTTTTAATGGATAATTCATCCCAAAACTCTTTCTTCACCAGAAAAATCACAACCCACAAAATAATTTCATTCAAATTCCATCACTAATATGTTCCTCTGAAGTTAAGATTTTCAAATTTTCATGGTGATTGTGAAGGGTAGGTGGGTGGGGCAAGCATTTTTTAAGTGGAAACAAAAACTCTTTTCGGACATGTTTAGGTATCCGTAATCGGAATCAAGCGTTTGATTCTGATTACGGATTACTCCTCCGTTATATGGCTTTCAGATTCTGACTCCTCCTCAATCTTACAGCATGGTGTGACTGTGGTTCCGGTAATTGGCCTACTTTCTGACATAAAAGCATTTAGTCCGGCTCCAAATGCTGCAGAAGTGGAGGCAATTTTTGATGCTCCTTTAGAAATGTTTCTCAAGGATGAGAAGAGGAGAGAGGAGGAGAGAGAATGGATGGGAGACAAGTATCTCTTACATTACTTCGACTTTGAAGCAGATGATGGTAAAGAGTATGTCATATGGGCCCTAACTGCTGCCCTTCTGATAAGCGCTGCTTCAGCAGTGTATGAGCGGCCGCCAGCGTTTCTCGAGCGGAGGCCAAAGTTCTGGACGAGTGGCCAGGGAGCACCACCATGCCCTAGGTTTTAATGTCATTTTATTGTTACTCATGTGATGTTACATGTTTTTGTAATCTGCATTTTCAAGTTGAATCCCAGAAACCTTCAATGTGGCTGTTAATCTTTAACTACTACTTTCTCAGATATTACATTGACAAAGCAATAATCTTACGCCCTATACGGGAGAGCAACTTACAACGGGATACCAATGTAGTGGTATGTCATACCAATCACGCTATGTCATGTGGAAGAATTAAAACACATGACACTATGTGATTCGTTTGATGGTACAGTGGCATCCCGCTACAGGAAGATTCGCCTTATACAAGGTACAAGGCCAACTCTAATGATCCAGTTATGAACCGAAAGGTCAATGTGCAACGGTAAATACATTAGGAGAAACCATAGGAAAGAAATTGTATCATATACGTGCTTCTCGAAAATATAGACCATAAAGTTTTGAAATAACACAGTAGTCGGAACATATCAATGGTGAAACCTAAATGTGCTGGTATATAAGCAGGATGGTTAAAACCCAGAAAAAATGTTAAACAAAAACAATCTTACCAACTAAAATTACAAAAGAAAGGGCTCTTTCAGTATCTCCTTCAGCTAAAAACCTCATAGAACTTCTCAATGACAAGTAAACCAGAGTCAATCGACTCTAAAGGATCCTTCCGAAGACGATGTCTTAAGCAGTTAGGGATGACAGTAGCAATATCCTCTGGAGTCACCTTATCCCTTCCCTTAAGAGCAGCCAAGGCTTTTGCAGCCCTGTTTGTCACTATGTCTCCTCTCAATCCATCAACATTCAACTCTGCGCAAACCTTGGAGATTTTCACCTTGAGGTCCTGATCAATCTGAACAGATGGAAGATAACTTCTAGCTGCGCCAATTTGTTCCTGAAGCTTTTCTTGCTCAGCTTCGTAAGAAACCCGAAATTCTTTGGGATTTTTGTCAAATCGAGCTCTCTCCTCCACAATCTTCACTCTGAGCTCTGCATCCCTCACAGTTCCAACCTGTGCGTGCATCCCAAAACGGTCAAGCAACTGTGGCCTGAGCTCCCCTTCTTCTGGATTGCCCGAGCCAATCAAAATAAACCGAGCAGGATGTGAAATTGAGATACCCTCTCTCTCCACTGTGTTCCATCCAGAGGCAGCAGAATCCAATAGGACATCAACTAAATGATCATCCAAAAGATTAACTTCGTCCACATAAAGAATTCCTCTGTTAGCTTTTGCTAGAAGGCCAGGCTCAAATGCCTTGACACCCTCGGTTAGAGCTTTCTCAATATCAATTGTTCCACAGACTCTATCTTCCGTAGCACCCAGGGGCAAATCAACCATGTTGATCTTAGTCTTGATAACAGGAAGTTGCTCCCCTTTCACAATGCTCTCTCTAACTTCCGCTCCCATGGACTCTGGATCTTCTGGATCTGAGTTGTAAGGGTCGCCAGAAACTACCTTAATTTCGGGAAGCAAATCAACCAAGGACCTAACAGTTGTGGACTTTCCAGTTCCTCTATCCCCCATGATCATGACACCCCCAATCTTGGGATCAATCACATTCAGCAGAAGGCACAGTTTCATCTCATCTTGTCCAACAATAGCAGCGAATGGATATACCGGCCTCTGGTTTTCCTTAGCAGCAACCCTCTTTGCCTGAATACAATTTGGCAGACCATAATTAATCACACATAAACTCAACAACCTAGAATTTTACATAACATGTATAATTCCCAATGAAAAAACTTCAACCATTTCTCGAAATTTTCGGTTCAACAAACATCTAGAATGCACAAAATATTTCTTTCTCCAACATTATAGAAACTGAACCAACAATTTAAAATATAAACTTCATCTATTAGTAATCAAACTTTTCAATCAAAACCAATCAAAATTTTGTTGTCAAATACTGCAATTGGATGAAGAAAATTCAGACCTGCTCAGAAGGGCTGATTTCAGTGGCAACATTGGTCACATGGAATTGAGACCTCTTCTTTCCATGAATCCCAATCCCTCCATAAAACTTCCTCCCAAAACTCTTCCCTGCAATGCAAAAACACAATTCCATTCAAATTAACAACAATCCACTACCATTATCCAGCAAAAACCCACTTCAAATCTCCCATAAAAACACCAAAAAAATCCAGATTACGAACTAGGTATTTCATGTATTCAATCAAATTGCAGAAAACAATCCCAAATCATGGTTCAAATGCTGAAAAAAAAAAAAAAAAAAAGGGTTTTCCTTTGTTTGGTCGGAAATGTTTACCTGGGGTTAGAGAGAGAGAGGCAATTGAAGTCCTGTAAGTGCGAGAGGATAGAGGTCGGGAGGCCAAAGTTGCCGCCGTCGAGCAACTTCCAAGTACGGACGCCATGGAAGAAGTGTATAGGGAGTGGGACTGCTATTCTGTTCTGTGTTCGAGCGTGAGTGTAATTCTTGGGCTTGGGACCTCGGCATGGTTTCTGGCTTTCTATTGGTTTGTGAGGCTGAGGATAAGTGGATAGATTTTCTGTCGTATTTTCCATGTTTACTCGCTCCCTGTGTTGTCGTATACCAAACAAAAGAAAAAAAGTAACATGAATTGTAATTAGTTGTAATTTGTCACTTAGAGTGAACTACTTTGTATTTTCAGTGTTTTTATTTTTTTTGTCACAAGGTAGAGAACATTCTAAAATAAAAATTCAAACGGACATATTACACCGTATGTAATTATAAAAAAAATCAACATGCAGAAAAAATATGTCACGTATACAGATAAAGTATGATTAAAAGTTCTTCCCTGCAGCAATTATAAATAGTACATAAAGAAAACAAACATCGATCGATTTCAATTCTTAAACAAACCGTCCACAGGAGGTCAAACAGTCAAATAACAGAGGTCCAAATAAAATCCTAATGCGGTTTAGCATTATTTTCACTGTGTTTTGTCACCTCTTTTGGTTGTATTTTCATCACATAAAAACCTAATCAGAGGATGGAATGGTTGATCCATAATTATTACATTGATGATGAAATGTTATAACAAAAAAATAATGCACATATCACAGTGAAAGTATTCTTGCAAAACATCAAGGCAACCCAAACTCTAGGCAGCCAAACTTCTCCATCTCCTCTCTAAAAGCCGGCACAGCACTCTCCCTCATGGTCACCAAAACCTTGAACCCATCCTTCTTCCCCACACCCGCCGAGGACGACGACGGAGGCAAGAAAAAACAAGGCTCAACGCTCCCTAGCAAGTTCCTTGAAAGTGGCAACACAGTCACAGGACCTCCCCACCCAAAATCCACACTTGAGTGGCGCAAGTGCCTCCAGTCAGTGAACCCGCTAACTTCTTTCCCCGCCGTGATCCCGTCCTCGTAATGCAGCTCCTGGAAGTCGATGAACGAACGGACGTACTCGTCCGTGGCGTTGCTTTTGCTCTTCTTGATCAGATCCGCCACGGACGAAAGCGGCTTCGAGGTTAGTTCTTTGGCGGTGAGGTTCACGTACATTGGTACGCAGCCGTTGCCCCAATAGCTAGCTGGTAATGCAGGGTTCACTAGTCTTCGTACGTTGATTGAGTATGCAAATGTTACCTTCTCGTCACTTGGAAGCCCTATGGCTTTAATCCTGTTTCATGCCATCCATCACCCAAAATATTAATTTTTGTTATAACTTTGAGATTGCGGCAATTCTGTCTCGGAATTTCAAAGCGTCTTAAAACTGAACCGTACACTACCAAATTAAGACGCCTTGAAGTTCCGACATCAAATGCAACAATCTCAAATTAAGGCGCTTTGAAGGTCAAAGTTCAAATTTATGAAAAATTTCTCGATGTACCAGGTTGTGTTACTGGAATACTGAAAAACTTCTTAATTTGGTATGACGAATTAAAGCAACTTTAACTTACTTGGCACGCCATATAAAAGCACCGAGAGCTTCGAAAGTGGTGAAGTTCAACCCACCCTGCTCCAACAGCTCCCCCTTGAATTTCTCCAACCACTCGTCTCTCACATGAAAGCACTCCCTAACAACCGGCCCCACCGCCTCCGCCTGTCCGTATGGCGGGAACCCCTTGTCCAAACTCAGACACTCGTGCAGCACCGGTGCGCCGATTCGGGGAGGATGTCTGGGTCCCAGCAACCCCGCCCGGTCCCACACCGGCTCAACCGACGCCCGAGTCGCCCCGCGAGCGAACTCGGCCGCGCCATTGAAAAATTGTGTGGCGCCCATTCCGTCGCACAGCGAGTGGTGTATGGCGGCTCCGAGAGTGAACCCGCCGCAGTTAAACACCGTGAGTTGCAGCATACACGGGGTGGACATTGCCTCTTCCGGGTTGGGGTCGGGCGCCAAGTGTTCGACGAAATCCGCAGCTGGGTCATCGAGGTATCCGACCGAATCGAGAGTGGAGTCGGCGGAGGCGATTATGAGGGGGACGCCTTGGCCGTTGGAGCAAAAGAGCTCGAAGCGGCGGTCGGGGCGGGGGTGGATAGTGGCGGCGAGAGGGTAGTAGTGGAACAGAGCGGCGGAGATGGCAGCGGAGATGACGTGGGAGGGGTTGGCGGGGGAGGGGGCGGAGTTGGTGTTGTGGTAGGCGCGGACGTAGCGGAAGGTGACGCGGAGGTTGGGGTCGTTGTCGAGGTGGGTTAGTTGGAGGAAGTGATCGTCGGTAAATGGTGGCGGAGATGGAACGATGACATTGGTTTCGATGATTTGGATTTGCATTTTTGGTTGCTTCTACTTGGTAGGTGGTGGTTTGGGGTTCTTGTTCAACATTTTATGGTGTGGGGATTTATATAGAATAGTTATTACTCTCACGTCACTAATTAATCTACATTTCTTAATTCCAACACTACAAAAAAGAAAATGTATTGTTTGGAACAATTCTTTTCATTTTTGTATAGCGATATTTGGAAACGAATAACTAAATACAAAATTTCATGCGCATTCAAGATATTTTTTATACTTACATGTATTTTATTATAATTATTATTTCTGCGATAAAATGATAATTATTTTAAATTTACATATTCACGCACATTTTATCAACTAATAGATAATAATTGTAATAAATACCTACAAATATTCAATAAGAAAAAGGCCATGTGGTTGGTCGAGAGGATGGTGTTTGAAGGAGCGACGTGGAGCATGCCGCAGCGTCAACTTTATTTGAGGGGCATTGTTGCATGCCATTTCTGCCGAGTGCGACACTTTCAAGTTTCTACCACCCGAATTTTCCAAAAAAATTAAAAATAAAATTCCAACCACTCATTACTGTGGGCCTTTTTAATTGGGCCGAAATCCATGTGGCAAATTTAGCGGGCCCAAACCAATGTTGGATAGCTCTGAATTTCTTCCTCCTAATCTTCCAAATCAGAAGATTCGTGCTGTTGAAATTTGATCCAATGGCTACAAACAAGGACCCACTTTAAAATTTATAATAACTTCAATCATTGAATCAAATTCCAATGGCACAGATCCCCTAATTTGGTGGATTATGAGGAAAGGATCTGGAGATGATCTTTTTCCCTTGGTGCCTAATTGATTTGTATTTGCGCACCAAAGCAGCGGGTTAAAGAGCAAAATTAAACCACATTATTATGACAAGTCTATTATAAAGCTTAGCACACTCCCCACTACTATGTTTGTTCCAAAAAAAAAAAATAGCGCGCTAATACGTCACAGGTATACTCCCCCGCCTCTTCAAATTTGGAGAAGTATAAATACTCGCACATTTGGTTGTTCGGATCATTTTGCCAAGCAGCTCTCTCACGACTCGCACCTCCACAGTTTCTCCCTCATCTTTCGACTCTGAAATCGGTGAGTTTCTCAATCCCTAATTGTTTCGTTTTACATGGCTTTTCGGATTCGCGAGCGGTGCAAAACTTTCTGGACCGAGTAAATCCGCTTGAATTTTGAACTGTGGACCTTCGTTTCGTGCATTTCTTGATCGATTCTGTGTATTTTCCAGGAAATTTTGCTTATTTTCTCGGAAAATTGCATGCAAGTAGAATGTAATCGATTTCTTTGTTTGCTGAGCCTAATGTTGAGCTTCTGGTAGCTTGTAGAATCGCTTGAATTTTGAACTCCATTATGTTCGTTTCGTGCATTTCTTGATCGATTCCGTGTATTTTCCAGGAAATTTTGCTTATTTCTCGGAAAATTGCATGCAAGTAGAATGTAATCGATTTCTTGTTTGAGCCTAATGTTGATTTTCTGGTAGATCGTAGAATCGCTCAAATTTGAATTCCATATGTTCATCTTGTAGATTACTGTTCGATTTGTAGAGTTTTCAAATCTCTCTCTCTGCGGAGTCATGTTGATCGTTAATCTCTAATTTCATGTTTTCTAATATGCTATTGTTCCTATTACTAACCGTTTTTTATTCAAATTTAGGCGAGAGTTATGTTTTGGCTAGTTCCTTTAGTTATCGTTTTGATTTTAGTCCTTAATTGTCAATTGATTAATTTTTTTCTGCTTACTCACTGAATTTTCCTAAAAAAGTGCACAGCAGTTAACAGTTTATTTTACACTATGGATTTAATTCTGTGTGTATCATGTTTAGCTTTGCTCTGTGATATACTGATCATTACAAGTTTTTGTAAAATGAAGTTCATAATTTTCTCAGTCCTCTTTAAATTAAATTTTTGTTGTAAGAATGTCGGTTTGGTAGGATGGAAAATACTTAATGTGGACAAGGACTGGAATCCTTTTTCTGTTTTGGAATACGCGGTGAAAGTTAATGAATGTTTGCAGAGGTTTACAATAAAGTCTACAAGTCTGAGACTATGGCAGAATCAGAGAAGGCAAAATCTTCCTCGGTTAATCAAAAAGGAAAAAGTTCATTTCTAGGTATTCTCTTGGTTACCCTTAACCTTTATCTTTGCTGTGTAAGTCATCGTATACAAGAAGAATGTCCGAGTGAGAGTTAATAGTCTGAATTTTTCATTTGACGTGAACAATGTAATCAGATCCTATGTTCCTCTTATAACAGATGAGGAAATCGGAGACGAATTTCTCACCTCCTGGAAATCAATATCAGTAATGGAAGATGACGGAATGGATTTTGGCTTTGATACAGTTTCCAAAGGCTCCAAAGGCAAGAAGAAGGTGTTTGACTTTGAGAAGCTGTAAGTACTGCGAAGTGTTTTTCTTGCTAAACATTTAATAGGTTCCTTCTATTTAGAGCTTAAAGGTTTGCATGACAGTTATGTGACACTTTTGTGTGCTATCATGGGTAAATTATCTACCTTTATGAGTTTTGTTGGTGTATCTGGTACTCAGGGTAATATGTGGCAAATTGTTTTGAAAAGGAGGATAGAATTGGGGATTCAAGTAGTCTTATTCCAGTTATACAGATATAGCTCCAATAAATGTATGCTAGTGTGAGTCTAGAAATCCCAGACAACTCTTATAAAGTTCCTTTTCCTCTTTTTTGTTCAGGGATATGGATTTCAATCTGGATGGTGACTTTGGCAAGATATCGTCTTTCAAAATGGACATGCCAGACCTTGATTTCTCAAGCCCGCCCAGAAAAGCTGCAAAAACCAAGGAGAAATCTGAAGAAGAACATTCCAAAGGAAACCATCAAGGGAAACAAGACCCCTTTAAATTCTCTTTTGATTTCAATGAGTAAGCTCTGCATTATCTTGTTGTTTCGTTATTTGAATTACATAAGGAATGTAAATGTACTTGAACGGTTGAACCTGACACTTTCTTTTTTGGAAGTGGGTTGGGTGATTTCGATCTTGATTCAAGCTTAACGAAAAGTGAAAAAAGTTCAAATAAGAATCAAGATAGCAGAAAAGAGTTTCTTTCTGATAGAAGAGGACCTCAGGGCTCTAAAATCGATCTAGCTGAAGAGATTAGTACACTTGATGGTGGTTCTGAGAGAGTGGCCCCTTTAAAGGTTGATACTTCATTAGTTGTTTCAGGCAAGGTTAATTCTATCAGTGATGATTGCCCATCAAAACGTAGATCAGAAAATCTGAAACTTCCACATGGTCCAAGGTCTCCAGGAAAAGTAATGACTAATGGTATTGAAGAATCAGATCAGCAAGTTCATTTATCTGAGAAGGACATGGCCACAGAACCATATGCTAAGCCAGCAACAGATGACCTGTCTGGTCAACTTGTAGGGGGAGTTGATTCAAATGGAGGTACCGTTTTTGAAGGAAAGAATGATGGTTGTCTTCAGATCACAGATTTGAATACCATTTCAAGTGGAAAAGAAGATGTTGATGAGAAAATGTCAGCAGGAGATGGTCCTAATAGTGAAGACTTGCCTTTGAAGGATTCATCTTCAGTAAACATCGCTAATACAGATAGCAATAATGGTGATGGTTGTAAGTCTGGCAGTGACATATCTACACAAAACGCTGAACCAAAGTTAGGCAGTGATATCTCGACTGAGAACGCTGAATCAGCTATAGATAACTTAGATCTCGGAGACAATTCCAATACATTCATCTCAAGGAAGACACTACATAACATCAAATGTATCAAGGATGACCAAAATTCGACTTCAAAGCTTCCTTTGTCTGCAGAGAGCAGGTCAGAAAATCTTTGAGCATATTGATAGCTGCCACCTTTGTTTCATTGATTCCATCCTTCAAGTCACTGACATATGTTTTGAACTATAAGAAGTAGAAACTGTCACGAGTCAAAATGGTTTTGAATACAAAAACCAACAATAATCAGAAATCAAGTACATCTATTACTGAAACTATGAGAAATGCATAGAACCATTTAATTTTTTAGTTGAGTACATGCAAATGCTTATGATAATGTAATCGGAAAAAAAAATGCTTATAATGAACAGACTCTAATCTTTATGTATAACAGGTATGCTCTTGAACTGTGTAGATACCTCTGATAGGGAGCAAACATTTGAGCTTTAGTATCAATGCGTCATTTACATTTTCCCTCTTTTGATGCAGTGAATCTGCAGTTGATAAAGCTACGCTGACAAATGAAACCAAAAGTGGAGAATTCCACTCAAAGGTTTCTAAGAGATTTGAAGAACCTGGATCTCAAATGTGTCAGCCATCATTAATAGGAGCAAAACCTCTCTCATCTGGAATCAAAAGGATTGATACCATGCGTCTACGTCCAGCAATTGAAGGGTGAGTGATACGGTGAACTTTCCCATAACAATTGAATAGTAGGCATTTAAGTTATAAACTGTTTTGTATAATCTTCAACAGGGTGGCTACTAATGTTCATGGTGCACAAATTGGAAGCAATTTGCCTGATACTCCTGTGTTAGTTGATAAAGAAATGAAAGCCAAACATGTAATATCTGGAAGGTAATGTTAAAATTTAAAAGTAATATCAGCTGATGACTCTAGGCACAACATTCCAGTAATCCTTTTGTTTTAAATAAATAGATATATAAAGTTTTAACACTGACATCGTATTACAATGAATCACTCAAAAAAAAGGATGACATCATTTTAGTTCATAGAAATTACAAAGCTATTGATGATGCTAAATTGCAGTGTCCCTTCCTTTGTAATTATCAACAGGGAGGGCCTCAATTCTGATGCTGTACCAAACAGGGCCAAACTGGTTGCGAATCCACGGCCATCTGACAAAGAAATAACAGAAAGAGAAACTGTCCTTGGAAGTGGATTGAGAAAAAGTCTTCATGATCTCAGGTAAAGCATTTATAAAAGACCTTGTTCCATCTTGTACTTTACTTTGCATATCTTATCATTCAGAATGTGGCTTTCCACAGATGTTCCCATCCAAAGATGTGACTGCTTATTTCTCAGGCACATGACAACTTACTTCGTACATTGTTCAGCAACATTATTATTGGTCCTCAAAACCTTGTAGTGAAATTTCTGATTGTCAATATGTGTATTCTAGGCATGTGGAGATTTCTAGCTGTCAAGCAAATCCTTCCAGCACAATCGAGAAGACTATTAAACCTAGTACTCAGACATGTGTAAATCCTAAATTCATGCTCTCAAGCCTGGAGTCTATGAGGAACACAAAGATCATTACAGCTGAAGGGAGTAAACTTTTTCCTGATAAACCTTCCAAGAAAAAAACCGACCTTTCTACCTTGAACATTTCAAAGTATGGTGCGAGTGTAATTACTCCTATTCTTCAGTTCTTTTCTGTGCAGAAATGTTTTAATTGTGATTTTGAATATTTTGATGTTTCTAAATGTAGGAATATTGGTGGCAGTAAAGTTTCATTGAATGCTACACCGCATAAAGAATTGAAATCCCTGAGTAGTCCAGAGCAAAACATGGAAGTGCAACGAAATGTGGAATCAAAGACTGCCCAGATTGTTGAGAAACAAATGTCACCAAACTTTTCCTTGAAGCGAAAAACATTTGAGGTCTTCCATTATAAATCCATTCCTTTAACTCCTGTTGTTCTCTTTGGAATGATATCATGACTATAACATTCTTATTTGAAGCTCTGTTCTATTCTATCCAAATGATTAGTGAAGATTTTATTGCACTTTTCCAATTTCTTACACGAAGCTATTTTGCAGGGATCAGATTCAGGTTTAGCATTCTTAAAGCCTTTAAAGCGCCTTTCTCAGTCACCTAGAGAATCCAGGTCCTCTTTTACTAGTATATACGCATTTAACATATTATTCATCTTTTTCCAGCCTATCTAATTTTTCTTCGCAAATAGCTGCATAAAACACTATTACTATTTACGTATTATTCTAAAGTGGTTTATTGGTAATCTGCTGACATATCACACTCTTTTTTCCAAAAATACCTGCAGAAATTTCAAATTACCTTCAAAAGAAGTTGTTGCAGAACAGGTTTCATCTCAACTGACTCCATAAAATCAATGATTTATAAAGACTGTTAAGTGTATCTATAAAGTAAAATAGGTGGAAACCTTTACCAGATAAACTATCTGCTCAAATATTCTGTACGTTTGATCTAGGTTCGCATTCATGAGAGTCATTTGGAGAGCAAGACTAACAGCACCTTAGATGACCATCCGACCTCTGGACTTGGTAGTCCTTGTGCAATCAATGTGATGGAACTTGATATTCCTTCAGCAATGGAAAATGATGGAAATGTTGAAAAGGCTGAAGCGTATGCTAAGGAGCTTGAAGATGTGAGTAAATTATCACTTGTTTTACGGTGACATTCTGTGTGCATTATAATTAAAGAATTCAAACACCTAAGCTATGAATTCAGTTAAATTATAGAGAAAATTAGGACTGCAAGGCAGTGTCATTGCGATTGATTATGCATCGGTCATTTATGCAGCATATAATTATAAATTATATATCACGGGTTATAATGATCTCTCTCTCTCTCTCTCTCTCTCCCCCCCCCCCCCCCTCTCTCTCTCTTTCTTGCAGATATGCAACATGCTGAGGAAGAAACACGAGGAAGCCAAGGAACTGCTAGTTAGAGCTGTTGTGAACAACAATAATCTACTGATGCTCAACCATCCCATCTACGAAGCAAAGATATCCTTCAGGCTGTTTTAGATGTTAATTTCCTGTTTTTCTATCTTCCGTTTTGATCATCGAGATAAAGTTGCATTTTCCTTCATAATTACTTACATTCATAAAGTTCAGAAATTTGCCGCAAAACTGATGTCGAAGGAGCTTCAAACATGTTTGAGATCGCCGACGGTTGTTATTTGAAAGCATTCTTACAGGCAATGACAGGTTGGCTTGTTATAAAAGCATTCATAATTGACTATGGTTATACTGATAATGATGATTTACTATGTTGTTTGAATATCAGGAGCGCGACACGCTTTCTCTTTCCTGCTTTGGTTCCGACAGTGAGAACCTGCTACTCGAAGGACCATCTGAAACTCAAATGCGATGCATCAGGCCTTGAGTTTGCAACTTCACAAGCTAGCATGAGCTATATCAATGTTCTCTCTTGTAGTTATACATAGGGAGTGAAAAAATAACGACGATTGTGATGTAAATGATTAGCCAAAAACCTCGTTTGTAATCTAGTTTGGCGTCGCTCTTTTCATATTGTTCTTCCTAAATACAGTTACTCTGTTCTTGTTAGGACGCAATCGGGTGCTCTGGTTAGATTCTTCCATGTTACTTGTGAATTACCATTGGCATCTGAATGATATAGACATGAAAGATCACTTTGTTTTGTATGCTTCGCTCCCCTCTGGTTCCAAGTACAAAACCCAGAACACTTGGGGATGCATGTAATTTGCATCCCCATTCTTAATGCAAACGCGGTTCTTTCTAGTCTAATTAACTTGGCTATTCAAAGGACGAGGAGTTCATCCTCCAAATACTCCGTGACAGGTTTAAGGAACTCAATGCTTATGATTGGAATCAATATAACTGCATGGTAAAATAAATAAATTAAAACTAATATCGTTTAGATAATCAACTGTAGGAAATAGATAGACGGAGATCAACCCATGATTATGTAAATTGGCTACGCAGCAGGAGGAATTCTTTCTAATTCTTAAGTACCCAAAAATTCTTCTTTTCGTCTAAAAGGCTTAATTGCCACTCTCCAATTTATTTGAAGGCACCTCTATATGCCAAAAACACCCACTACATAATTTAAAATTCATGCAATAACTAAAATCACCTACCCGACTTATCCAGGATGCCCGCAGTAATTATCCACCTATTATTAAAAAATAATGAGAGTTTTAACGAAATACTCTAGGTACCGTTCATTTTAACGAAAAATGACATTTTTACTTTTAAAAGTCACTCCTGGTACTATTCACTTACAACGCATTTTTGTCCTTTGATTAAAATTCAAAGTTTTAAAACCATTTTCATTATATTTTTTTTCAATATATCACAATTCCCAAACCATGGATCGTTTAAGCTCCGAGAATATATGAGAATATATGAGAATATAACGGACCTTGGTCTATTCCTTCGTTCATTGAAAAGTTACTATGAGAATATATGGACATGGAAAAATCCGGGCGGCTTCACTTGTCTTAATTTTTAACCGACTAAGGCCGGCCAAATCAATTAACCTATTCCTTTTTTATTTCAAAAGGTGCCTTGAAACCTTTATCAATGTTATCATCAGTAAAATGCTCAGTAGACCATCTTCTTAGATCATATTTTATAAATCATATGATGTGCTGGTTGATGGTCAGATTCTATTTTTAATGATTTAAATGAGGAATCGAACCATCAACCGAAATCAATGTTATCATTAGGAAAATGCTCAGTAAACCATCTTCTTAGACCATATTTTATAAACCACTTGATGTGACGGTTGATAGTTGAATTCCATTTTTAATGATTTAAGGAAGGAATCCAACCACCAACCATCATATCATGCGGTCTTGAAAATATGGTATAAAAAGATGGTATTTCTAACATCATCCTTATCGTTATAGAGCACCCAAGGCAAATGATCACTTAAACAAACAGCTTGAGAGGCTGTAAGAGATGGAATTTTATTGAGTTTAAATGTCCCTAGCTTATTGTTTGAGTACAAAGAGTTGGTCGGCATTTGTTATTTCCGATTAGTGCTAAAGGGGTCACAAGGTACAACTCAACTACAAAACACAACAAAACAAGCATTACAATGGGGCTTCGTGAGATCCCATTTTCCACCCACTTTGAATAATATCATAACAGAAACCAACACTTTTGATGGTCTCTATATATATGCCCTCTCAGATGGTCTTTACAAGCCTATCATTTTTATGAAACCCTTAATTTAGAGAAGAATGCTCTGGAGATTTTGTGCCTGCTGTGTACTGATGCTGCTTTTATTTTCGAGCGCTGAAGCTCGGCCTCTCAATCCGAGCGGGGAGAAGAGGAACGTAACCGGGTCGAGTCAAGCATTGGCCGGAAGTGCTAGGGAACTACTGAACGTTTGGTTGAGAAAACTAGACGAGGAGGAGCAGCAAACTGTTTACAACCCGAAGCGATTGAGTCCGGGAGGTCCTGATCCTAGACATCATTAAAAAAATCAGTAGTACTGTAGCTACACTAGCATACATATGTTTCGGTTTTGAGTGTATTTTACATGAGTGCATGTGCTCCAAACCAGAAAATCTGTTGAAACCTCGAGGAACTTCTTGTGATCGTTGATTATCAATCGTTGCATAGTTTACTATATGTAATGCATAATTCATGGTTTTTGAAATAAAAAAAGTACCATCAGTCGAGCAATATATCTACCTAATTTTGCTCCATTTTCAGGTGTGATGGTATCTAACAGGATCATCTCCGGATCTTTTTGGTGAGAATTTTGAAGATTCGTGAATCGTGTCCGTTCATTGTACATCGTGCAATCAGTTTTTATCAAATATTGTTTATGTTTATTTTTAAATAAAAAATTTTAAAATGAATTTTAACCGCCTAATTTACGATTCACAGATTCTCAGAATCCTCACAAAGAAAATCCGGCAAGATCCAGACCCGTGATGGTAGGGAAAAGAGTAAAAGAAGTATCACTTTCCAAAAAATATCATGGGAAAGAAATCTGAAAAACAGAATGTCTCCTTCATAATAAGGTTGAAAAGTACTTGGATACAGGATTGGCTCACAACATGAACTTTTTAAGTTTTATATTCATGAACCGAAAACGATAGCTAATACTCTTAAAATAATATTTGTCTATTCAAAATATGAGTAGGAATTCCTACTACAAATTGTTTGTTACTTATTCATAGAATTTTATTTTTATGATCAGAATCATTCATATTATAAATTACTATAAAGATTGTCTTTGTAAAAAATTAATTAAAGTTAAGGTTGTTTAGTCATCGAACTGTATAAAAACAGATGAATAAAATCGGTAAAAGCATTGTGAATCGTTTATATATTTGTTACAATAGATTGACTAAACAACTTAACTTTAATTCATTTTTTGCAGAGATGATCTTTACAGAATGATTCATAATATGAATGATTATAATTATAAGCATAAAACTCTGTAATTCGAATATAAATTTTTTTGAATAGGAGTTTCCACTCATATTTGATCTTGAGTAACCAAGTATTGTTCATACTCTTATCTTAAAGAAGTGGCAAGGGATAAGATAAAATGTACTAATTATATTCAAAATGGTATTTAGCTTTTCAAAGTGAGATGTTTCTCTTATCAAACCAAATATTTCCTCACATTGACTTCACATATATTTTGAAGTCACATCACACTTTGAAGTCAAGGCATTAGGTTCTGATCAATGATCAAGGTCTTCTAATTTCTACGTACAGAGCTTGAAGTTGAACTCGTTCTCTCGCAATTGAAAATTCTCATAGCATGCATGTTGTGCGGATTATGGGTTTATATGTTGTCTTTTTCCGAGTCAATATGAAATGGAAGTAGGGAGGCTCGTATATGTTATCTTGTTCACTAGTCATATTTTTTTAATTGTGTTTATGCTTGAAGCACCTACAAATATACAAACTTCTTTTCGAAAAAGAGACAGGGGAAAAGGCAACCATCATGTCTAAATTACAAAGTTAAACACTATTTTGTTCTTTTAAACTATATAGTAAGTGGGCAGCAATAACCAAAAAAATGAAGAAGCATACATATATTTATCCATTTGAAGTTTGAAGACATGATTCATGTGTATATGGAATCATGAATCCACTAGAAGACTTGTGGCTGAGATGATTCATTTCTTTCTCCGCATTGTGACGCAAAGTGACAAAAAAAAAGGTAATAAAAGATAATCCTAAAGAACAAAAGACTTCTTAACCCAAATTTTATTAATTTAAAGGAAGAAAGATAGAACGTTGTTCGTTTTAAACTGGCAAGTTATAGGCCCAAATCAGATATTAGAATCCAAATTTGTACAGCTTTCTTCTTTCCAGATATTTTTTTTACTTGTCTTTGATCCATTATGCCATATGACACCACATTGACAGTCTTTCAGACCCTGTAAATTGCCCCAAGTACCAGCTGTGCATCAAAAATATAATGTATATGCAGGTCTTCTCCTACATTGACATTGCATTCTCAAAGTTCCTTATAATGTTTATACATACATACATACATACATACATACATACATACACACCTACACACACACACACACACACACACACACACACACACACACACACATTCAAAACTAGTCTTGCAAAAGATAGCTAGCTAGCACAAAATTCCCAGTCTCATCAAATGTTTATATGCCATGATTTGTGCAAACCAAGCATGTATGGTAGGTCCGCAAGATTTTGTCTAGAAGCTTAATAGCAGAACATGTATCTGGACAAATTTTAAAGTTTGTGCAAGTACTGTATATATATGAGACAGAGGTAGCGTGGAGAAGAAAAGAAACCAAAACCGGCAAGTCCCTATCGTGCCCAATAACAAATAGGGAAAGCATTAAGATTTAAGAGGAGAAAGCTTTAAGTCTGCCTTTCATTAGCTGCAGCAGTATAAGAAACGCGAAAGGGCAAATCAAAATCTCCTGAGGACTAGATTAGTTTACTGTTTATGTGCACGAGGCTTGGTCTAACCACACCACTGAGGAATCAACAGAAAGCACTCAAACTTTAGCCCCCAGTGCTTCTTTGTCGTTTGATGGAGGACGCCAACCCACATGTAATAATTTATGGATCAGTTTTTAGTTGTTTGTTTTGTTGTGTTAATTAATTGATTACCAACCAACGTTGTTAGTTATGGAAGCAAGTAATTACGAAAAAAATAAAAAGTTAAAAACTACTGACCAAGGCGCTTGTTAAGTGCCAGTCATATTGTTAATAAATTTTTAGAACAACCTGAATATATTACTGCAAACGTTTGCTGCTAATAAACAGAAACACCCAGGCCTAAAGTATTAAGAACTGTGCCTGCCATCTAATTCCTGATGCATGCCGAGATTACTCTACCCCGGACAACCTAAGGCAGGCACCAAGAGCTAAGAACCAGCCCCTTACTCTTTAAAAAAAGCAAGAGCAGGGCAGGCGTTAAGGCATAAATAGTTGGCCGGTTAATTGTCTATCCCATATAACCTCTAGGTAAGGGTTGGGGTTTGTTTTGGCCCTAAGCTCAGAAGTCAGAACGAGGATTGTCCTTCTTTTTGCCCTGATCGTCCTATATATTTTTAACTCAATGGAAGTTGCGTACAAAGTGTAATGCTGAAAACGTAGTGAACTATAAATGGATTATTTTGGTCATCTGGACTAATATTGTTATTTAGGAAGATTGATTTTTTTCCCTTTGAATATTAGGATCGTATATGTTAATCACTTTGAATATATATTAACGTTGTACAATGGTTTGCAACACAAGGCTGCAGAAAGAACCCCGGGAACCCACCGAGATTTGATCCTATATATAATGATGATCATAACCCATACGTTACTGTTGACTAAAAATTAGATCAAAGAACATTGTAGAAAATAAAAATATATATAGATTTTTAAGATACTATTGGAGTTTTAATTGATTTCAACAGACATGTAGACTTTTAGTGAATTTTCTAAGTTAAGATTTTTTTAGGTGAAAATTGGCACACCCCGAACCAGAATGTCCATCTGGACTTCAAATCGAGCTATGTTAGCCTACACCAGAAGGGTGGCGAAGTCATAAAGTGTAGTGATGTGGATAATGTGAGTAAATTTAAACCTAAAAGTGCCTAAACGGAAGAGTGTGCATGTGAGCGAGAATGAACCAATTTCACACGTGATGTCAGAGCATAAGTAAAGTACTGTAAATGTAAAAGAGGAATTATACCTTCCGGAGTATTCCCATAACAACGTTTTGCCAAAAATCCTCGTCGACATGAAGGTTCTGCTACTAAAACCTGAAGGGGCGAAAAACAAAGGTGAATGGGCCTAAAAATAAAACTATGTAAAACTTTTTTGAAAACGTAATAACTCATCGCCGTAAAACAAGTATAGTTTCCAAATACATACTACGTATAGTATGAAAATACTTACCGTAGCCTACAATTTCTCAAGAATTCAATACATTACAGTATTTCGTAAATAACCACCTAACGTCTGGTAATCACATAATCTCGCATAAACAAACATATCATATCGGGTGCTCATTGACATATGTTGACACACGAGTTCATACAGATGTATTCTGACATGAACAAGACTGGTTGTGATAATAATTTACACTCTAGTACTACAATCACTTGAAGACTTGTGCTATGTGCATCACACACGAATCCTAATTGCCTATAGCAATCTAGGACAGGATTGGCACCTACAATGGATTCAAATTGAGCGTATAGTGCAATGTGAACATACACGTGAAGACTGGCCCTGGCCCAAGCAAGTACTAACACCAGTGTAGCACACGATGAGCAGATAAAGTAAATAAAATCATACAGCGGTAAATCGATAATTCCTTTCGACATAATACTATTCACGACCATAAATATAATTAAGGCATCCCGTAATAATATGCATACATCTTGTAGGATTATTTCATAATTTCCCAACAATACGACATTTCTTATAAATTATAATTTAATTATGGCAATCACGTAGAAAATTCATTAATAAATATATATGTGGAAACTAACCAATATATATACTATATAAAAGAAAAGACTCACTCACAGATACTTGCGAAGTCGTAACCGTTCAAACTAGGAAGGCCGGAGTCTTCAATAGTAAGTGCACCTAAGCATAATATTAGAACCCATTAGTATAAAACTCAACAAAAACGATTAAATTTGGAAAAACGGAGTGCGGATTTGGGATCAAGGCGTCGAAATATGCTAAGAAGAGTTTCGAACGTAAAAGTCAACGGCCAACTCCAAAAAGTCAACGAGCCACCTTGGTGATCAACTACGTTAAATCTTCAGAATTTCACTAAACGGATATCAAAAATGGACTCAAGACGTCAAAATTAGTCTATGAGGGTTTCCGAGAAAATTTTGAAAAAGTCAACGCAAGAATATTTCAGGAATATTGCAAAGAGTATTTCAAATCCATTTTGGAATTGGCTGGGATCCCAAGTTCGGATCTGGATCCGAGTTTATTGGTTCTTTTTTTATAAATTCAGGTTGAGTCAACCCGTTGGGCTTGCAGGTTGAACCCACGGACCCAATGAAGAAGAACACTGGTATTTTGGCCGGAAAACTTCCCGAGCTTCATTTGAGCTCGATTCTTAACTATTTTCAATGAAATAAAAGTCAAAATGAAGCTTAAGAGATCAGGAACAAGTTTATACCAAAATGAGGTTGAGCTGATGTCGGGATCAGTCGAAAAAAACCTACAAAGACTGGGTTCCTCACTGGAAAACTGGGGAGTGTTTTCCCTGAGTGGTTTATGCACCCAAACACCACCAAATTGTCTCAAAAACAACCTAATCGTAGTCCTAAACACGATATATGAAGATTTAGAGTGGTTTTCGAACTTACCTTGTTGGAGATGGCGAGAACTCGTCGAATTAGGTTTTTGCACATGATGGTATTGTGCAACGAGGGAGAGAGAGAAAATAAGGGGTTTCTCCCCATTCTGGTTTCATAGGACTTGCATGGGAGGGAGTGGTGGTGGTAGTGTTGATGGAGGTCAATGACCGGTGATGTGTGTGTGTCTGTGTTTACGGGGAGGAAAGAGAACGTTCGAGTGTGGGGAGGAAAAGAGGACACGTGGCAGTGGAAGAGAAGTGAGGTGGGGGTCCCATGGCTAAAAATTAATTAATAAAATATCCTTTAAAAAATTATTAAAATAATGATATAATAATATAAAATTTTGAATAAATATATAAAATATAAAATAATAATCTTTACAAAAGTATTTTTCGGATTCGTAGTTCCATACAATCTTCATCGTAACTTCGATTTCGATCCGCTTACGCCTACACGTTTGTACTGTCGAGTACTTTGAGAATACGTAAAATAGTAGCTTGTATACGTCACGAAAAGACAATCAACGAAAGTCAACAATCTCTCCTCTTTAAAATTAATAAAGTCATAAAACCAGGGACGGGTTGTTACAAAAATGGTAGTGGATTTTATTAGATACTAAGGATCCAATATTAAAAGAAGGCATCTTAGATAATATTTAGAGGTTCCTCAAACCAACAAGAAGTAAAATTAAAAAATAAATTCAACTTGACCGATATGTGCGCCACTATGTTTGTGGATTTGTTAAAGCCTTACATATACATTTTAGAATTCCTCTCCAAATCCACCAAAATATCATTGTTACAATTCTTTAAAATCAAATTTTAACTGAACACACTTGTACTTTTGTACATTTCTTAAAAATCATAATTTTTTTTAACAAACGATATTTCTAAAAAATCATTTTTTTTTTTACTTAATGATAATATTTGGTTCAAATACACTTTTGACGACAATCGAACCTAAAACTTCTCACCTATAAATAAAGAGTAATACCATTAGACCGTACTACTAAATGACGTCTTAAAAATCATGCTTAAATACACATGAATTTCCATAAACTTTTATAACTCCTTTAAAATCCCAATGAAATACCCTAAAACTTTCAACTTTTCTAAATCATCTAAAATTCTGGGTGAATACACCACCTTTAATTACTCAATCGATGTTTATCTTATGGCTTATCCATAATCCACTTCAGGTCTTTTCATCCAAGGTGGAATCCTATAAACAGATAACGAATGCATTAGCACATCAGCTGCATCAGCCTAGCTAGCTATCTAGATATATTCCATCCAATAATCTTTCTAGTTTACCTCAGCAGCATGATCTTATCTAATTAACCATTGAAGAATCCATATATCTATGTCATCAACTGTAAGAGACAGCGGCAGTTCTACTTGATTTGCATGGGATTAGAATTGCAACCAAGTCACTATTGCATTATAATTTAGATCCAGCAATCGTAATTAAGATCAGAAAAGAGGTGTTGCTTTTTGGATCCCCGATTATATAATTAACCCTCATCATCTGCATGGCCAAATATACACATGGGGCAGGCTTGGACTTACATGATATATATCTAGCTAGTGATCCAGGCAACTGAGAAACGACAACTCATCACACGTACAAATTATAACAAGACAGCAACTGATTACACCTCATCCACTGAGTTAATCAGATAAAACCAATAATCCACAATATCCACACCGTAAACCCTAAAATCTATAAATTACCACAAAATTTAATTGTAGTGAACACTTGCGCAGTAATCTTAATTTTGAGGATGACAAAACGTGTATGCTTCTTGTTGTGCATTGTTACTTTGGTTTTGCTTTTATCAGCGAGGAGTGGAGAAACTCGGCCTCTCATGAGGAGGAATAAGTACGTAAGCCAAAAATCTTTCCGGGCTTCAACTCACGTTGTCCGCAAATCAAGCGAGTTCGACGATCAGATGCGAGTGAGTCCTGGAGGGCCTGACCCACGTCATCATTAAAACCTAATCAGTTTCCAGCTTATATAGTTCACTCTCTCTCTCTCTGTTTTTCCTCTTATTTTTTGGGGATAGATCGATGTGTGGTGGAACGAGTATGAGTATGTCCTGCTTAATCAGGGATTAATTGCAGGCGGTTAACCTGTTTTCAATGTATCCGAATGAAAATAAAATGCACTCTAATTTTTGGTATGAAAACATTGCTAATCAATGATGGATTTACAGCACTTTATAGCTGAACATGTATCAAGGGAGCGATTTCACTGTATTCGGAATATGCACAACTATTAGACGTTACTGTCTCAATTAAATTACAATACGTCGATTCGTTTTTTTTACTAATATACATTAAAGGTGAAGCATATCAACCAATGAAATGGTACATCACATAACTTGTGTTTCCATGACTTACTTAAGTTTATGGTATATATAGCACAGAGCATATGCTATCTTCAACGACAAACAATATATATGCGGTTCTCTCATATATATAAGAAAGCATATATATGTATCTTGTCTCCAGAAGATCCAACTTCCCTTGGAGATTGTGTAGTTTATAGTTGTTATTAATTTGTTATGAACTAGTTAACAAGAAGTCCGTACATCCCTTGGGTTTACAGATATAATAGTTATTTTCAGTCAATGTGTTTATGTTGTAAGTTGTACATGTACCAATGGAAAATCGAAATACCTAGTTATATAGCTACGCATGAAGACATACACGTATATTCAGATGGAGATATAACTTGTATGTTTGAGATGGTGACACTTGTCAAAAGATTAGAGAGGTAGTTAGTTTGTTAGGATAATGTGAGTTGTATAAAAACTATCTCAGTGTTTCTTCACTACCAAGAAATGAAAATCAAGAATTAACTTTCTTTCTCTTCTCCCTCTAACTCTTCAACTTCATCTTCTTCTCATCTTCATCTTCAACTTCATCTTCTTCACATCTTCATCTGCTATATTTCTATGGATTAACATGGTATCCATCACCAGTGTTGCTGATCACGCTTGATCTTCGATCCAATTCTTGCTTCTGCTTCTCTAATTTGATAATTCGGCTCCTTCTCTTCTGTGATCAACAACTAAGATCGGTTCATCTATGCATGAATTTGAAGGGAGGGGGGGGGGGGGGGAGGGGGGGAGGGAGGTGATAGAGATATAACTTGTATGTTTGAGATATTGGTGACACTTGTCAAAAGGTACTTAGTTTGTTAGGATATTGTGAGTTGTATAAAGACTACCTCAGTGTATTTCTTAACTACTAATTAATGAATACCAAGAACTTTTGTTGGCCTTTCTTTCTCGTCTCTCTGTAACTCTTCAACTTCATCTTCTTCACATCTTCAGATGCTATATTTCTATAGATTAACATATTCTTCATGGAGATTTTGTACCTGCTGTGTACTAATGCTGCTGCTGTTTTCTAGTGCTGAAACTCGGCCTCTCAATCCGAGTGAGCTCCCAGTCAAAAAACAAAACAATCCGAGTCAGCTGGAGAAGAGGAACGTAACCAGGTCGAGTCAAGCAAGTGCTAGGGAACTACTGAACATTTGGTTGAGAAAACAAGAGACGCGCAGAGAACTCATTACAATCCGAAGCAATTGAGTCCGGGAGGTCCTGATCCTAGACATCATTCCAAAAATCAGTAGTCTAGCTACACTAGCATACACATGTTTGGGTTTTGAGTGTATTTTACATGAGTGCATGTGCTCCAAACCAGAAAATGATGTTGTTGAAACCTTGAGGAACTTGTTATGAGCGTTGATTATCGATCGTTGCATAGAGAAGTTACTAGAACTACAAGTAATGCATAATTCATGGGTTTCAAAATGAAAAAGTACGAGCAGTTGAGCAATAGGTACCTAATTTTGTTCCTGTTTCAGGTGTCAAGGTAGGGGAAAGAGTAAAAGAAGTAACACTTTCCAAAATATGATGGGAAAGAAATCTGAAAAACATAAAGTTTCTCTTTCATAATAGGGTTGAAAAGTACTTGGATACAGGATTTGGCTCACAACATGCATTTTTAAGTTTTATAATCGTCAACAGAAAATGATAGCTCATCCTCTTAGGGTAATACTTGGCTACTCAAAGGATGAGTAGGAGTGTTCCTAATTAAAGTTGTTCGTTACCGATTCATATCGTGTTTATGATCAGAACCATTCATATTGTAAATCACTCTACAAATATCGTATGTCCAAAAAATCAAATAAAGTGATATCACACTTAGATGTCAAGGCATTAGGGTTTGATGAATTAC
Organism: Malus domestica; assembly: GCF_042453785.1. Taxonomy (NCBI): domain Eukaryota; kingdom Viridiplantae; phylum Streptophyta; class Magnoliopsida; order Rosales; family Rosaceae; genus Malus; species Malus domestica. The sequence continues at coordinate 39,146,035 of NC_091670.1, read as the reverse complement.
CAAAGTCTTCTAATTTCTACATAGAAAGCTTGAAGTTGAACTCGCTCTCTCACAATTTAAGATTCTCATGGCATGCATGCTGTACAGATTGTGGTTCTTTGCAGGGTTTATATGTTTCTTGTTCAGTAGTCATTTTTTTTGTTTTGTTTATGCTTGAAGCACCTTCAAATATCCAATTAAACTTCTTTCCGAAGTGTTATACAGGGAAAAGGCAACCATAATTTACAAAGTCAAACACTAATTTGTACTTTTAAACTGTATAGTAAGGGGCATCCATACCGTTTGAAGTTTGAAGCCGTGATACGTGTGTATATGGAATCATGAATCCACTAGAAGACTTGTCATTGAGATGATTCATTTCTTTCTCTTCATTGCAACGCAACGTGGCAAAGAAAATATACAACAACAACAACAACAAAGCCTTTTCCCACTAAGTGGGGTCGGCTAGTGGCAAAGAAAATATATCAAACCATAATTTTAAAGAACAAAAACACTGATATCTATTAAACAGTGTGAGAAAAAGTCAAATTTTATCAATTAAAAGTAGGGAACTTTAACGAAAAGCATCTGGTACCGTTCACTTTAACGAAAAAACACATTTTGATACTAAAAAGTCAATCATGGTACTATTCACTTTACCCTTTATTTTGTCCTTATCATTAAAACTCAAAGCTTTCAAACTTTTTTCATTAGTTTTCCTTTAAAACTATGAAAGATAGAACGCCCTAGAACCCTAAAGATGATTTATACAATGCCTCTTAGCTAGATATTATAGGAGATCAAAGAGATAGAATTTTAGTAAATAAAAATATATCACAAACAAATTAAAAACGTAGAATGTTGATCAAACACGGTAAACGATACAATTCAGCCAAAAAAAAAAACTCCATATATCACGACAAAGTGGTAAGTTAAACTTGTGAGGCCGTTCGTTTCAAAATGACAGGTCATAGGCTCAAATCAGACATCAGAACAGAACCCAAATTTGCAAAGCTTTTTTCTTGCTGTTAGATTTTTTACTTGATCTTTGATCCATTCCGCCATATGATACCACATTGACAATCTTTCAGACCCTTCTAAATTGCCCCAAGTACCAGCTATGCATCAAATATATAACGTACAATCCATGTATGTGCACGCCGCGCATGCATTCTTGCGTGTGACATGTATATGTATAGTAGATTGAAATGTTAACGTCTCAAAGTTCCTTGTAAACTAATCTTGCAAAAGATAGCTAGCTAGCACAAAATTCTCTGTCTCGAATGTTTATATGTCATGATTTGTGAAAGCTAAGCCTGGTAGGTCCGAAAGAATTTGTCTAGGAGCTTAAAAGCAGAACATATGTATGGACAAATTTTAAAGCTTGTGCAGAGTGTGCGTGCGTATAATGTAAATATATACGAGACAGACCTAGAGTGGAGAAGGAAAAGAAACCAAAACTAGGAAGTCTCTATCATCCCCATAACAAATAGGGAAGCATTAAGATTTAGGCGGATAAAGCATTAATCCTTCCCTTTCATTGGCTGCAGAATAAAAGAAACGCGAAGGGCAAACCAATCTCCTGAGCACAAGATTAGTTTACTGTTTATGGCACGAGGCTTAGTCTAACCACACTACTGGGGAATCAACCGTACGCACTCAAACTTTGGCCCCCAATGCTTTTTGTCGTTTGATGGAGGACGCCACCATCCCACATGTAATTATTTATGGATCAGTTTTTTGTTGTTTCATAATCCACTTGAAATGTTTTCATCCAAGCTGGAGTCCACTGAACAGCCTAGCTAGCAAGCTAGATTACGTACTCCACCCAATCATCCTTCTAGTTTACCTCTCAATATGATCATATCTAGAGAAACGCTAAAAAGATTCTTAAAAATGAGATTTTTATAAATTTTCAGTTATCTCATGTTTTTTGTATAATCTTATGCAAATATTATAAAATTGTACCAAAAACACGATGTAGCAAAGAATTCTAAAAAATCTTACTTTAAGAAGGTCTCCTTAACATTTCTTTCATATTTAATTAACCATATATCTCGTGTCATCAACTGTCAAAGACGGTGGCAGTTCTACTCAATTTGCAGGGGCTAGAAATGACAACCACGTCACTATTGCATTGGATTTAGATCACAGCAACCGTAATTAAGATCAGAAAAGAGGTGTTACCTTTTGGATCCCCGATTATATAATTAAGCCTCATCATCTGCTTGGCCAATTATATCTGGCAGACTTGGACTTATATGATATCTAGCTAGTGATCCAGGCAACTGAAAAACGACAACTCATCACACGTACTAATTATAACACGACAATAACTGACAACTCATCATCCACTGAGTTAATCATATGAAAACAATAATCAATCCACTATATATCCACACCCTAAATGCTAAATCTATAAATTACCACAAATAATTGTAATGAACACTCGCAAGTCTTAATTTTGAGGATGACGAAACTTGTGTTGTATGCTTCTTGTTGTTCATTGTTCCTCTGATTTTGCTTTTATCAGGGAGGAGTGCAGAAACTCGGCCTCTCATGAGGAGGAATAAGTACGTAGGCCAAATATCTTTCCGGGCTTCATTTCACGTTGTCCGCAAATTAAGTGAGTTAGACCACCCGATGAGAGTGAGTCCTGGAGGACCGACTCACATTCATTATTAAACCCTAATCAGTTTCCAGCTTATATAGTTCTCTCTCTCTCTCTCTCTCTCTCTCTCTCTCTCTCTCTCTCTCTCTCTCTCTCTATTAGATCCGAAGAGATTAGTACAGTCCAGCAAATAAGCAGATCAATCTGCCATTAGGACATGATTTGCTGCATTCCACGATTCACTCTTTCCCTCTCTCCTTACTGTTGTTATTGTAATTTATTACTTGCCTTCTACGACTTTACATAATCAACTGTTGTAATCTATATACATACACAATCTATGAAAATGAAATGCAGCTAATCAATGGTGGATTTATAGCACTTTATATCTGTTCATGTATCAAAGAAGCGATTTCAGTGTATTCGGAATATACGACTATGTGATGTTATTGCTTCAGTTATTAATTTGGTACGAACTAATTACCAAGAAGTTCGTACATCCCTTGGATCGATTTACAGATATAGTAGTTACTTCAGGCAATGTGTTTATGTTACAAGTTGTACACATGTACCAATAGAAAATCGAAATACCTAGTTTTGAGGTTCCATCATAAAACCATTGACAATATATGGAGTAATTTAACTTATTTAATTATAAGCTCATGTAATGTCTTTCCTCCCATTAATGGGGGATTTATTCTCAACTCGCACTCGCACCCTCACATTATTTTTTTATTTTTTTATTTTTGCAAATTTTCAAGTTTAACACGTAGACAATACAAATGGAATGATGTAGAGAGCGTGTGACCGTTTGGCTTCACACGTGGGACAACCTTCTTTGATACCATGAAGAAAGCTGAGGTTCCACCATAAAACTAATTAACAATATAGGGAGTAGTCCAACTTACTTATAAGCCCATAAAATGTCCCTCATTCCATCAACGTGAAATTCATTCTCTACAATACTAAACCAACTCAACGGCTGTAATCACTTTTAGTGAAAGGGATTAGCTTTGAGCCTTTTCAGTTAGAGGATTAGCTTATTAAGCAAGAAGTACACATCAGAGCAAGTCATCGTACTACTTCATCAGCCTATATTTTTTTTTTGTCCCGCTCAGAGCAATGAACACCAAATCTGGAACTAAGCTTTGAGCCTTGATACATTGGGTGACAGCGGCAACTTTACTTGCATGAATCATCATCTGACATCTCATCTCTTTCTCTGCACTTTGAAATAAGCCCACATATTTAGAGTAGGATTTTCTCCCCTCATATTCTCATCCTCTTCCTTTCCCTCCTCTCACACATTGCTTTTTGTCTTATTGTCCTCCTCCATTTTCCTCAGCTCAATTTGTAGAACGGTCAAACTAATGAATACCAAATCTAATACAAAGGAAGGTCAGCTTTTACTATTTGTAGGACAACATGAAATCGATGGACACAATTTGAGCGTTGAAAAACACTTTCAAACGAGCCTAAAGACTAAATACTGTTTACTTGAAAATTTGAGTTTAGCATACTTTCTTTTTTCTGCGCACGTCTATTTATCTATGTCTATATTTGTGATTTGTTCTTTTTTGATATTTGAAATCACATATGCGTGTATTCATATGTGACAAATGGCATGCACCCTTTGAAGTTGATGGGCCTATGGGCCACCACGCTTGGGCCTAGTGCAAGAGTTGAGCTCAACCTTCTGCCATCGAACTTTGGGCCCCAAACAAAACCCAAATTAGATAACGAGATCCAACGGTGCAAATGAAAAAATGGAAAAGTACCAACAACCAGACCGTCGATCACCAGAAAATGCCTCCCCAGCCAAATCAAAATTTACCGCCACCACGAAGCTCCGTCTCCCAAACAATCGCCACCAGTCTATCATCTGCTCTGCAACACTTCATCAATTCAGATAACCCTTCGCATGGCCGAAAGATCCATACCCGGATTCTCAAATCCGGGTTCCGACCCAATGTCAATATTTCCATCAAACTCCTTATACTCCACCTCAAATGTGGTTCATTGGCTTATGCACGCCAAGTGTTTGATGAATTGCCTGCACAGACTCTTTCCGCTTATAATTACTTGATCGGCGGATACCTCAAACGTGGGAAGGTAGAAGAATCGCTTAACTTGGTTCGGGGACTGGTTTTATCTGGTGAGAAGCTTGATGGGTATACGTTTTCGATGATCTTGAGAGCCTCTACTTGTGCTGGTGATGTTGCATTGCCGCGTAATTTAGGAAGAGTAGTGCATGGCCAGATGATAAGAACAGATGTTGCGCCTGATGAGGTACTTTATACAGCACTCGTCGACTCATACGTTAAGAATGGGAAGGTCCGTTATGCGAGGACTGTGTTTGATATGATGTTGGAAAAGAATGTTATATGTTCTACATCGATGATTTCTGGGTACATGAATCAAGGCTCTGTGGAGGATGCTGAAGATATATTCAGGAAAACTGTTGAAAAAGATGTGGTGGTATTTAACGCAATGATTGAAGGTTACAGCAAATCGGTTGAGTATGCTAGGAGATCACTTGACGTTTACATTGACATGCAACGGTTGAATTTCCAACCTAATCTCTCTACCTTTGCTAGTGTTATTGGAGCTTGCTCGGTGTTGGCATCGTTTGAAGTTGGCCAACAAGTCCAAAGTCATCTTATGAAGACTGGATTGTTTTTGGACGTAAAGATGGGAAGTGCTCTTATTGACATGTACTCAAAATGCGGAAGAGTTGAGGATGCTCGGAGAATTTTTGACCACATGCCCCAAAAAAATGTGTTTTCATGGACTTCAATGATCGATGGTTATGGGAAGAACGGATATCCTGATGAAGCACTTGAGTTCTTTAGTATAATGCAAAGGAAACACCAAATTGAACCCAATTTTGTCACATTCCTCAGTGCGCTATCAGCTTGCGGACATGCTGGGCTAGTTGACAAAGGCCTTGAGATCTTTGAAAGCATGGATAGGGACTACTCATTGAAACCAAGGATGGAGCATTTTGCTTGCATGGTTGATCTCTTGGGACGTGCAGGGAGTTTACGTCAAGCGTGGGAGTTTGCAATGGGGATGCCCAAGAAGCCCAATTCCGATGTTTGGGCTGCTCTTCTTAGTTCAAGCACATTACATGGTGATGTTGAGATGGCAAATATAGCTGCCAAGGAACTTTTTAAGTTGAATCCTGATGGTCGGCCTGGGGCATATGTTGCATTCTCGAATACTTTAGCAGCCGCTGGGAAATGGGAAAGTGTAATTGAGCTTAGAGAGAAAATGAAGTCAAGCGGGATATCTAAAGACACCGCCTGTAGCTGGATTGGTACTGATAGTGGTTGCTGAGCTTTCACATGGTTAAAGACAAGTTCACTGCAAAGACTAAAGAGAGCGGGCAATGTTGAAGCTGTAGGGAGCCTGAAGACAAGCCTCCTAGCTCAGTTTTGAAACTGGCGAACAAATTAACGGGTGCTAACTCAGCCGGTGTCTCATTGAGCTCACGCAAGCGGACTGCTCGGGCTTTCAAGGGAGAATAGAATGTTGCTTAATTGGACAAGCCATAACCATTTTCAGAGGTAATTTTCTGTGGAATGGGAATATATAGTTAGCAGTCAGTAATTCAAGTTTTTTCACTCTCAAAGCTAAACCACAGAATGATTTGCTGATCAATAATTAAATAATCACCTAATTGTATTTGTACATTAATCGGCTCTGTGGTGACCATCAAAATGTCAATTTATGGGATCATTTAAAAGTGTTTTTAAAATGATTGAAAGAGTTTTTAAAGAAAATGTTTTTTGATTTTAAAACACTTAAAATGCTTCTTGCAATTGCAAGAAGCACTAATTATGTGTTTTTTGGGAAAGACACTCTTTTCAGGATTCACTTGCATTTTTAAGAATTGGTACTAAAAATATTTTTACCAAAGGTGTTTTCAACTATTTTGAAAATTCTTCTAGATGCTAATATCTTTCCACGCAAAGCTCTGAGTTTCCTCATCCTAATATCGCTTGAATTAAAAAAAAAAAAATAATAAAAAAAAAGCTTTAATACAGCCGAAAAATGTTAAAACAGGTATTGGATTCTTTGAATGATTATATTTGCAAAATAAAATGCAAGTCCAAGTGGAGGTAGGAGTCGGAAAAGGAGGCTCGTTGGTCAAGGAAAGTAGGAGATTGACCTGGGAATGTATTATTGGTTTGTTTCGCATATCACAAAGATGCTTTTTTTTCTCTTCCAAATTTCTCTGCATATAAAACGAAAAAAATTACAGTTTCCAACGTCTTGTTTCTTTTTGGGCACCCGAGTTTGGTCAAAGTAAGTAAAACAATGGGTTATACTCCATGAACTCAAGTTTGTTTTCTCCAAGTTAGGATATGATTACTTAAAACGAATGATAATCGAAATTATTTTAGAGCTCGTTTACTATCAGTAATGAAAATGAAAAGAAAGAGAATATGTTCTCTTTAGGACTTTTTTTGCATTTATTTGCACAGAACTCGTAGCGAGATTAACTAAAATCCGTAATAGAATAACACAATTTCATAAATTTGTTTAACTAGAGAGATGTGTCAATACAATTCCCTTTCCTTACATTTTTGTCTATTTCGAAATTATCCAACTCTTTATTCCCGAACTACTGATAAGTGAACGAGCTCTTAATTCTTACATTTCACGCGTTTCAGTTCACTTTTTGTATTTTTTTTTCATGTGTTTACTTGCATGTAAAGAATCAAACAAGTTAACTTCCTCTTAAAATACGTAATCAAATCCAATTTACTTCTTATTTCTATGCCCTTATTGTAATATCTTAATGAAATAAAAAAAATGCATACAAGATAAACAAATCGTGTGGAGGAGCTGATCGTAACCGTTGTTACTATAAATTCCATAAAAATAAACGACCAGGATGGGCTACAAGCGACGGACGTTTCCGAAAATATATAGGAATTCTTTGTGGATTAGGGTGTAAGGGCGGCAGCAGAATACAAGTCCTTGTTTAACTCCGTCAAATAGTATTACATATATACCGCAAATACCTATTCCTTAGTCATATCGTTTCCCACAATCGACAACAAACCAAACGAAGTTGCCTTCCCGTATCGCCTTCTACAACCTACCAACTCTAAAGAAGTAGAAGAGAAACAAGAACAGCACAAAAAACAATCAATGAGCTGCTGCTGCGGAGACGATTGCGAATGCAGGCCGCTAGGGTTTCTCCTCGGCCTGCCCTTCGCCTTCGTCGCTCTCATCCTCTCCGTCATCGGTGTCGTCATCTGGATCGTCGGGTTGGCGTTGACTTGCATATGTCCGTGCTGCTTGTGCGTGACGATCATAGTTGAGTTTGCTCTGGCGTTGATCAAGCTTCCCTTTTCGATCATGAAGTGGTTCACATCTAAGATTCCTTGTTAATTACTATTTGTTTCGTAGCGTGTAATTTGATAGTCTTTTGTTCAGTTTTTTCCGACCACTGTTTAGTTCTATCTTTCCACTTTGTGTTGATTTTTTGTTGAAGATTTGTTCAAACAATGTAAAAGAAGGCCTTAGAAATTCAATGAATTTATTAGGTTTAATTAAATTTAAGAAATTTGTGTTTGCAATTAGAAATTTTCATTAACTATTACTCAACTGAGAAATTTTCATTAGTTATTACTCGATCAAATTCTATGCTATCATAGAAACATTATCTGTGAATTCTATTGGTATCTTTAAAATTTCATAATAATAAATTGGGAAATAGTTTCGCACTCTTTTTATGTGGAAAATTCAGTAATCACTTCCCGGTTTGATGGCTCTATACGAATTAGCCGTTTTTGATCCTTTTGATCATGTTCTTGATCCTATGTGGAGATAGGATATTTTCGTTATGCCTTTAATGACTCATTTAGAAATACCAATTTATTGGGTGATTGGGGTATCACAGGAAATACCGTAACGAACTCAGTAGTTTGAATTATGAATGTGTGGCCGGGGCACATATTGTGTTTTCGGGCTTGTGCTTTTCTGCAGCTATCTGGCATTAGCGCACTGAGTCCTCAACTTATTATCCAATAGGAAAGCTTGATTGGTGTCTACTTTTGTAATGTGGTTTAATTAACCAGGCGAGATTAGGCTCAATGAACTTTGAACTATTGATGTAAAAAATGTGTCTACTTTTGTAATGTAGTTTAATTAATTAGGTGAACCTAATCTCACCTAATTAGGTTCACAAATTTTGTAATGTAGTTCACTTGTACATTTTTATCTTAAGAGGCTTCGTTGCTATAATAGTGCCCGAGAAAAATACAATATCCGTGATTTTGAGACATAATATTCTTTTGCGGATACGGAAATGATAAACACACACCACTAGCACATACATCCTGTTTAATCATGTTCGTTATTTTAATTAAAATAAAATGAAGTGTATGAGAAAGTGAAAAAGAAAAAAAGGTCCCTAAGGAGAAAATTCAAAACATACATCCATGTAATCATTTTATTCAAAACCTTTTTAAATAAATTAGAGATTGATATCTGTATATGTTCCACAATTTACAATCTGTATGGAGAAAATTAACTTTTTAAAACACTTAATTAAATGTGTAACATTCCACATCGCTCAGAGGAGTGATCTTTAAATGTATATTCTCATCTCTACCTAACACGAGGCCTTTTGGGAGCTCACTGGCTTCAGGTTCCATCGGAACTCTGAAGTTAAGCGAGTTCGCGCGAGAGCAAGTTGCTCGTGAGTTCCCAGAAACAAAACCGTGAGGGCGTGGTCAGGGCCCAAGGTGCACAATATCGTGCTACAGGAGAGTTGAGCCCGGAAGTGGTCCCGCTCGGGCTAGGATGTGACAAATGGTATCAGAGCCTAACCCTGGCCGTGGTGTGCCGACGAGATCGTCGGGCCCCTTAAAGGGGGGATTGTAACATCTCACATTGCCTAGGGGAGTGATCCTTAAATGTATATTCTCATCCCTACCTAGCATGAGGTCTTTTGGGAGCTCACTGGCTCCATCGGAACTCCGAAGTTAAGCAAGTTTGCGCGAGAGCAATCCCATAATAGGTGACCCACTAGGAAGTTGCTCGTGAGTTCCTAGAAACAAAACCGCGAGGACGTGGTCAGGGCCCAAAGCGGACAATATTGTGCTACAACGAAGTTGAGCCCAAAAAATAATCCCGCCCGGGCTGGGATGTGACAAAATGTCCCTACGGGGACATCTAATAAAATTTGTAATCACACCGAGCACAAAAGTATATGGCCCATTTGAAAAATACGACATGTGAAGTTTTGTTGGCTTAATCCCTGCCTTACCCAAGTAATGAAAAATAATTATGATTATGCACCGCAGTTTGAGTTTGATCTTTATTTATTTATTTTCTTCTAATAACTAATAATTTAATCTACTAATGCAATTGGTTGTTAAAAAGGTATCAAATGCTGATTAATTGTAGAGGATATTGGTTGTTGAAGAAGGGAGGATCATTGGTTTCTTATAGTCATTTAGAAGTAATAAATTAATCAAATCTACAACTTATTACTTTAATAGTTTGCAAAGTTTGACGCATAATCGTATAATAGGTTTTTTTAAAGGAAACTTTAACGAAAAGCTCCCGGTGCTGTTTATTTTAACGAAAAACCATATTTTTACACTAAAAAGTCAATCATGGTACTATTCACTTCACCATTTAATTTGTCCTTATCATTAAAACTCAAAGAATTTTCGAACATTTTTCATTAGTTTTTTCTTTTTTAAATTCAAGTAGGACACATTTATTTTGTATCTGTTGACCCTAAAAACTACCAAGCCTACGTGGCGCGCAGGCCAAGTAATTTATAAGCTAACTACGTCCTTCGGTGAATGCGGGGCGTGCCAACTCGTCGGTCGAGCTCGGCCGAGGAGTAAAATTCATTGATGTTGCGTTGGGTGCGCGGTTGACTTCTGCGTCTTGCGATTGTAACCGAGGAAGGAACACGTCTGGGCCTCTTGAGTTCTCGAACCTAAAGACAAGGCTACTATTCTTACGAAGTTCAATATCCAATTCGGCTTCCAATGTGCCGAATGTAGTAACTCGTAACACCTCACTTCGCCGAGAAGGCTGATGAGATGACCTCGACCAATAAGGATTCAGAAATCCTTCTCGACCGAGACTTGGATAGGTAATCAACTGTCCTCACCGTAGTGTTGTTGGTGCCAACGGAAGATGCTGCGAGACCGGCTGATTCTACGGTAACAGAGCTATCTATGCCGACTTAAGATATCACCGGTTGCTTTCACAGTGCTGTTGATGCCAACGGAAGATGTGTCAGCGAAAAGAGAAAATAAAAATCTCAAAGTTGTTGAGAGGGTTTGCGCAGGGCAGTTTTGTGTGTTGAATTGGAGACCTCATTTGTTGCACAGCCTCCTCTATTTATAGCACTGGACACCTTCAAAGTCGAGTCAAAACCCTACTCGGAGTAGGTTTTCTTCTCCTGATCAAATGCCAACTCGACCAGTCCTATTTTCTCTATGATTGTGAACCTAGTCCTTAATCGAGCCGGATTCACTTTCGGGTTATTAATCCTACCAAGACTCCTTATTGCACCAGGACTCGATTTGTCCTGCGTTATGACCTAGCCGTCTTAGGTTTGGAGGCCCACGATCCATGATATCCTTGTTGTAAGGCCTCCCGGGCCGAGAATGATTCTATACTCGGCCCAAACTAATATTTTGGGCCCAAACATTGCCCCTTCGCTTCAGAGGTCCTCGGCCTGAACCCTCTGGTCGAGCTTCGGCCTTGAAGAAGCGAAATTAAAACTCAAAACTCAAATGCTCTTATTCCCGAGGCGCATTTATTGAGCACGATTGCACGATCTTGATCCTGCTAACCACCACACTACGTGGCATTCTTTTATAGGGCTAGTCCCTAATAATGACGTTTGAAGCGTGCGGCTCCCTGAACCGCCTGAACCGTCATATCATCATGGCTTTATTGCTGAACACCACCATGCCACCTCGATCTGCGAACCATTCAGCATCGTGCAGACGCCAAACCATCTTTCACCATAAATCTCGCCGCCACACGTAATCGTGCGTCCGAAATACGAAACCCTTGGTCTTCTCAACTGGATCTTCTGAATGTTCATAATGATTAGCGAATTTCTCGGTCGATTTTACCCTTCATTTTGAATTTCGAACGATTGCCCTTCCCTCCATCGTCCTATAGATACCGAAATCCTTTCATTTGTACTTTTACGTTTTCCAATTTTCTGAATTTCTTGCCATTGCTCTCCAGTGCATATCTTTCTTCCAAATTTTCGTCTTCAACCTTTAACTCATAAAGTTCTTTTCTTGTCATTCCTTCAAACCATTCATCATGGCCTTCTTTATCTCTAAGCTTTCCAAGGAGTGTGACCAATGCCAGAAGATCATCGATCGGAGTTCAATCAAGACCATCCGATTTGAGAGCGACATGAGCACCCCTCATCAAATCTTGGGTCCTCTTTTTAAGGCGACGGTGCCATCGACCATTACTGCACTTCTCCAGGAGCATTGCTTATCACCCTTACTACAAGGGTTCGACTGGTCGAAGTGGGAGGTAGCGAGGCCCCAAGGTTCTTGGCCCTCGACTACTACAACCTGGGTAGCCTGGGTTGTTCGAATGGAAAAAATCTTTGGCGAGCAATGGAAATCCCTAGGCATCTACGACGTCATTCGCCTTTCATCTATGAAGATCATTCTGGACAAGAAGCTCCTCCTAGCGGTTTTATGCTTTTGGTGTTCGGCCACTAACACCATGGTCCTCCCTCTCGGCCCCATTGGTCCCACCATCCTCAATCTTACTGCCATCCTGGGGACTTCCCCGACTGGAATCCCAGTCAACTCTGCCCTTTCTAGGTACCCGTCGAATCTTAACTTGAGAACGCTAAGCACTGACGGCCAAACACCCCCAAAAGAAGAGGTTCACAAGCTTCACAAGAACTTCTTCAACTCTAACACCCTCTACCTCCATTTTGCCAGCCGAGGAGAAGAGGCGCTGCGAGAAAGAGAGCACGAGGCCTTCATCTTCTATTGGTACAACAAGTTTATCTGTTGTACCAAATCCAACAAGTGTCTGGTTTAGAATATGTCAGTGGCCGAAGCCCTAGCTAGTGGTCACACTCTGGCACTCAGCCTGGCCATTCTCGCCCATCTCCTACGCTGCTTGGCTGACACGACCCTAGATAAGGTCGACCCGCAGCAGAATGGTCCCCTCTGGGTCTTCCAACTCTGGCTGCAGGTCTACTTTGCTCCTCTTCGGCCGACGATTGCTGATTTCTCGCCCAAGGAATCGCTTGGCCCTCAGCTGGCTTTTCGGCCAATCCCTCATCACCAAGCCGAAGAAGTGTTCAAATACTTTTTCACTCTCGACGACCTTTCTGATGACGAATTCATGGTCTGTCGTCGTCGGGAATACCCTTCGTCGATCAGACTTCCTACAGTAGCGTGGGGTGCGGACGAAGATGATGACTTTCGTCAATCCTGGGGGTCGTTCGTGCTTGCCCGTGATCTGCCTCTCGGCTGTGAAGGTCGCTGGGCGAGTTGGGAAGTGTACCATCCCAACTTCCTCGCTCGGTAACTTGGCTACCTCCAAGGTTGCCCGGTCCCCCTTCTCTCCTCACGGTCCGTCCTAAGCCACGGATGCGAAACTGGTTCTTCAGAGAAGGAGTACAGCGACGCCAAAAAAGAGTTCCAAGAGCAGTGCCAGAAATTTCACCTTCGACCGGCCACTCCAGAATCCCTTTGCACCGACACCTTCGGTGATTGGTGGGAAGAATATACCCAACGGTTCTTTGGTGTTTCGATCGAAATCGTTCTGAACAAACTCTTTGGTGGTCGACCTAAGAAGGTTTTTGCCCCTCCAGCCCAAGGTAACGGTTTATCTCTACCTTTTTCCTTTAACTTTTTGAACTATGAATCAGCTTTGCTGACTCGCTCTTACCTTCACAGGTGGTCGGTCTTTGAAAAAGGTGGAAGTAGTCGCTGCGGCTGCGGTCGAGAAAAAATCGGTCACCTCGAAGAGGGTAAAGATCGTTGTGCAGGCCCCGCCGAGCAAACGGCCTCATCAAGAGGTCGAGCCGACCATCGAACCTCCTCAGCCCGCCAAGCGAGTCAAAAAGCTGGCGAAGAAAGGGGAACGGGAGATTCACGTTATCTCCAGCCAAACCACGGGGGTGACGACTCCTAGTGTTTCCCCTTCTCCTCCCATCGCCCAAGCCTTGGTTGAGAGATGGCCAATTCCGACTGAAGAAACAGTCCAAGAACGGCCTGTTTCTAAAGTTGGTAAACCCATCGTTGTTCCCTCGGTCGAAGCTGCACCTGTCCTGGAAAAGGCAGTCTCTGCGACAGAGAGAACTTCCCCTGCAAATCCAAAACCCTCGATCTTCGTTTTGGAAGAGAGTGAGGGGAGGGACGAGGTTCCACTGGCGAGTCACCCTCGTTCCCGTCATCAACCTCCTCCTGTGTCTGAAGTGGTTGCCCGAGTCGGTCCTCCCACGACCGACCGTGGTAAACGACAGGCTGGAGAGCCAGCAGCGGCGACAGAAACGCCCGCTCCTCCACAAGACCAGGACCTCAACCCCGTGTCTGAAGCGGCTGTCCAAGTCGGCCCTTCTACGGCCGACCGTGGCAAACGACCTGTCGGGGAGCCAGAAGCGTCGGCGAAAATGCTTGTTCATCCACAGGACTGGGATCTCAATATTCCTCCGCATGAGGCCATTTCGACCTTTGTAAGTACCTCCTACCGCTTTTCCTTGGTTATTTTGCTGCCATAAAACTCTAAACCAGGAAAATACTAAATGTCAGGTGCCTGCACACTCTTTTCATCGAAAATTCTATGCGCCGAAGGGTGTTATCTATATTTCTTTGCCGCCTCAGTGGCCATCGAACGTAGATAACCTCCATCGACTGCGTGAACTGAGAAGCAATCTAAGACACTGGGCTCGGCCATTAAGTTCTTTAGGTTCGAGCAATGACCCTGAAGATATGGCCGAAGTCTCATCTCTTTAGGTTTAAAAGAAATAACACCTCCTTGCTACCTTTTTGTGATTTTCTTGAGCTTAACCTTACCTTTGTGTGCAGGCTTCATGGGAGGTTGAGTTTAACGCCCTTTTGTCCAGCACTACTGGAGTGGCTGGTCCTTCGGCCGCCACACCCAAAACCGCTGACTCAACTGCTCTAGCTCGGTTGCAAGAGGTTTTGTCTCTCTCGGCATCGCAAGTCCTTGAACACAAAGGTCTTGATTTGTTGGGTGCATGTCTAAACAATCTCGGAGTTGATGGTCAACTAAGCGGCAAGGCTATCGTTTAGGCGTCATCCGCCTTGAAGCGGGTTCGGGAGACCTTTAGTGTCTTTGAGAACACTTTGAGGGCTGAACAAGACCTGCAAGATGCCATGGCCGTCCGAGAAATTCTCCGTCCAAAGATTGATGCTTTAAAGGGAAAAGGAGAGGCCTTGGCCGACCTCGACCGTCAAATGGCCGAATTAGCGAAACGAAAATCGTCTATTGCTTCCGAGCTTGCTAAGGACTTCGAGTCGGGCGGCAAAGCTTGCTTAACCGAGTATGCAGCGAGCACAAAACGGGTCGAGCAGTTAAAAATGGACAAAAAGAAACGGCAGGCCGAGGTCATAATGGGCGAGGTGCGGTGGTTGGAGCTGAAGGCCCTTCTCGGCACTCTTCTTCCTTCTTCGCCTTAAATGTATTTAAATGTAAACTGATCGATTTGTTCAATTTGTATGTGCTCTTTTCGATCTTAATGAACTGATTTTCTATTCCCACATTTCCCATGTGACCGGATAGTATTTCTTTAAAAATTTCCCATTGATTGGTAATTTGTGAACGAAACCGGTCCGGTCTCTAAGATGATATGCCCATTTGCCATATATTTTATGTACAACGTACGGCCCTTCCCAATTTGGCGACCATTTGCCAAACCTAGGGTTCTTTAGTCCTACTGGCAACACTGTTTGCCAAACCAATTCTCCTTCGCCAAATGTTTTTTGTCGTACCTTTTGGTTATAGGCGCGCTCGGCAATCCGTTTTTGCGCCACCAGTAAGTTATAGGCATCGCGCTTCTTCTAAATCTTCTAACTCCTGTCTTATGGACTGATTATATTCGGCGCTGATCAAACTACTTTGTTCAATTAACCGCATCGAATTTATGCTTAACTCGACTGGTAACATTGCATCGTGTCCGTAGGTTAATGCATATGAGGTTGTTCCGGTCGCCGATCGTGGTGATGTTCGATATGCCCACAAAGCCTCATTCAACTTTAAATGCCACATGCCGGCCCTATCCTTTATTATTTTCTCGAGAATGCCGATCAACACTTTATTACTTGCATCGGCCTGCCCATTTGCTTGTGGATAATACGGTGTAGATTGTTCAAGCCGAATTTTCAAACTCACCGTATATTCTCTAAACCTCTCGGCTGTAAAGATTATGCCATTATCGGTTATAATCATTTCTGGTACACCGAACCTGGTCACAATGTGTTCTTCCACAAAGTCACAAACTTCTTTAGATGTTAGCTCGGCATATGACTTAGCTTCAACCCACTTAGTGAAGTAATTGGTTGCTACCAGTATCCATGCGTGTTTGGCAGCCCCGGAAGATGGTGTAATTTTACCGATTACGTCCATGGCCCATCCTCTGAATGGCCATAGTTTAGTGACCGAATGTAATGATTCGACCGAGACCCGCTGTATAGGACCATGAATCTGACATTGTATGTACCCTCGTGCGAACTCGATACAATCATTTAATATTCGTGGCCAAAAATAGCCGTGTCGTCGTAACAACCACCGCATTTTTCATCCGGACTGATGAGCTCCGTAAATCCCTTCATGGACTTCCGTGATTGCCTGAGCATTCTCCTGGGGGCCGAGGCATAGCAGTAATAGACCATCCTCACCCTTTCGGTATAACTCGTTTTGGTACGTGACATAGTTTGTGGCGTGACTCGTGTCTTGCGGCTATGTTTGCCATTGGGATTGTCAAGGTACTGCATAATGGGATTTCTCCAATCATCTGGTATTGCCTCGACGGCACAAACCTCTATAAAGTCTTGTCGGTCTAGCAACGAAGGTAAGGACATGACTCTAGTGCGTATCACGTTGTCGCGTCGGAGGACTTGCTGGTTAACTAAGGCCGGGTATAGCTGTCGTAACATGGGTATTTCTCGGCCTAGCTTACCCCCCAGGAGTTGTGCACCGGAGGTGATTTGAGCCAACTCGTCTACGTCGGTATTATGGATCCGAGAAATATGTTCAAATGTAATACCGTCGAAAGATTCGGCCAAATAGCTGGCGACCATGTGGTAGGGTGCCAGGGTGCAACTCATGTAGCGAAAAGACCCATTAAGTTGGTTAATCACGAGTTCGGAGTCGTCGAGGATGAGGACACGGGTTGCCCGTAAGTCATGCAGGATGTCAAGGCCGATAACAAGGGCTTCGTATTCGGCCTGATTGTTTGTGCATTCAAAATCCAGCTTGAGTGAAAAATACCAGCGATCATGGTTTGGGGATTGAATGACAATTTCGACGCCAGCCGATGATGAAGTACTTAAGCCGTCAAAGTACATCGTCCAATAGTTATCGCGCTTGTCAACCATGCCGATTTCGACGTCAGTCCCCCCAAAACCATAAGGGGAAGGGTGGTGAGCAAGGAAATCAGCTAGTGTCTGGCCTTTGACAGCTTTCTGCGGCACGTATTGCAAGCAAACTTCAGACAACGCCATTGTCCACTTCCCAATTCGACCTTTTACGATGGGTTCGAGTGAGCATGTAGCGGATGATGTCAGTCTGGGCAATGACTTATGTGACCGATGGGAGCATGTAATGCCGAAGTTTAGAGGCGGCGAAAAACACGGCGAGACAGAGCTTCTCAACGGTGGAATAATTGATTTCTGGTTTATTAAGATTTTTACTGAGGTAAAAAATAGCGTGCTCCCGCCCGGCATCGTTATCCTGGGTGAGAAGGCAGCCGATGGACTCTTCAGCCGTCGAGATATATAGTTTGAGAGGTTTACCGCGTCGGGGTGGAACAAGGACAGGTGATGTCGTGAGGGAGACTTTGATTTGTGTAAATGCTGCCTGATGCTCATCGGTCCACTCAAATTTATCTGAGTCCTTAAGTTTCAAAAGCGTCGAAAACGCTTTCATTTTACCTGCCGAGTTAGCTATAAATCGGCGGAGAAAATTTATCTTATCGAGTAAGGACTGCAGTTGTTTCTTCATCGTCGGGGGTGGAGCACTGACGATTGCACGTGCTTTATTTTCATCCACTTCAATCCCACGGTGATGCACTAGGAAACCGAGAAAATTACCGGCCGACACACCGAACGTACATTTGGTAGGATTCATTTTGAGATTGTGTTGACGCATACGGAGGAAAGCCTGTCGGAAATCATCCAGATGAGTCCGCCGTTGTTTGGATTTAATTACAACATCGTCGATATAGACTTCGACGATGGTTCCCATTAAATCATGAAATATGGTGTTCATTGCCCGTTGGTATGTGGCGCCGGCATTTTTGAGGCCGAATGGCATAACAATCCATTCGTAAGTGCCGAGTGTCCCCAAGCAGCGAAAAGCAGTTTTGTGCATATCAGCTTCGGCAATGAAAATTTGGTTGTACCCGGCATGGCCATGCATAAAAGATAAGATGGCATGATTTGCCGCAACATCTATTAACAAATCTGAAATCGGCATGGTATACTCATCTTTGGGAGTTGCCAGATTCAGATTTCTAAAGTCAATGCAAATACGCAGTGCACCATTTTTCTTTAAAACAGGAACGATATTGGCCAACCATTCAACGTACCGAGCTGTCCGAATGAACCCGGCGTTTAAGAGCCGAACCAGTTCGTCCTTGATACCGAGTTGTACTTCGGTCGAGAATCGGCGAGGTGGTTGACGGAAAGGTTTACATCCAGGCTTAATACGTAACTCATGTTCGACGAAAGTACGATCTAAGCCAGGCATTTCATGATAGCTCCAAGCAAAACAATCTTTAAATTCCTCCAGTAGGGCACGAAGTTCGGCCTTCATAGGTTGGGGAAGTCAAACACTAACAAATAAAGGCCGTGGGTCATCGGCCGTCCCAACATTAATTTCCTCCAAGGGATCTTTGACTTGGGGCCGATTATCTTCGAGCTCGGCCGGGGCGGCTTGAATTTTGTCAAGAGATAAGACAGGATCATTATCTCCTTCGGTGAGGAACTCGACGAGGTTAACGCCCGAATTTGGTTGTTTAGATATAGTATACCAATGAGCCAGCAGTCGTTCCATAGTAGATGAAACAGTGGCTCTACGTTTTTCCTGATCGGTGTCAAACATCAGGGTCGGGGATGAAATTAGCTAAACCGAGTCTCGCCGAATCCTGATGGACAGTTTCAGCGCCAACCTCAATACCTTTTTGAACAGAAATCCGAGTCGGCCGTCCTTCGTCATTAAAACCCTGTAGGATGATATAGCCGACGTGGTCATCATAATACCGTGCTTGGATCATGTTAGTTTCGAAGGGCTGACTATCGGCCGGGTGAACGATGACCGATTTACCGTCCCAGAAAACTAGCACTTGATATAATGATGAAGGAATACAGCTGGTTTGATGAATCCAGTCTCGACCGAGCAGTGCATTATACTCGGTCTTGGAATCGACGATAAAAAAAGGCGGTCATGTGATTACGGCCGGCAATATTTACCGCTAAAGGAAGCACCCCTTTGGTTTGGGATTTATCGCCGATGAAACTGCTCATTGTGATCCCGGAGGGAATGAGTTCGTCATTGGAGCGACGTAACGCCTTCATGATGTTTACAGGTATGATATTGACCGTGGCTCCGCAGTAGACAAAAAATTTGGAGACTGGATACCCTTCGATATGGGCCGTGACATACAATGGCTTTAAATGATGAAGTTTGGCCGATGATAAGTGAGGAAACAATTCGGCCAAAGCTGCTTTGATGTTGTCATCTTTTGTTGTCGAGTCATCATTAGCAACAGTTACAAAATCAATGTGACCGGCTTCCTCGGCAATTACGTCACCATCAAGGAAACTTGGTTGGGATGTGCTCGACTGAAAATCAGCGGGCAAAATATGGATCATACTGATTTCCATGTTATCCAGGACCGACGGGCCCATCGGGTTACCATCATCCTCTTCCGCCTCTTCTCGTTCCTGGTCACCGACTGCCGCATCTACTTGCGGTGGAGTAGTACTAAGAGATTCTTCTGCGCCTTCTTCAATGGTTTGTTCTCGCAATGTCTATTCGGAAGCCTGTTTGTTCTGTGCAGATACCTCCGGTGCGTCTGAAATCAGAATTACGTCTAGGATTGATGCCAGGATACGAGCTTGCTCTTGGTACATTATACGGGCATCCCTGGTGTCGAGATAGGCATCCAACTGTGCAACTCGTGTTATTTCATTGGCCATGAGGCCGAAGAGAGAAACGGCTGAAAAAACTTCGAAGTGATATCGTAAATATTGAAGGTCCTCCATGGAGAAATGAAGGTCGGCTGCATCGATGTCAGTATATGGGTCGACTTCAAAACCAAGGACATGAGCTTCCCGTATGTGCTGGAACCGAGCTTTCAATCCTGGGTCTGAAGTCCTCTGAATGATTCGCTCGGCATCTGGGTAAGTTAGGACAAAATCTATTGTGTTTTGACATGCTTTCGGCAAACCATACAAATCGTTGGCCGAATGTTTCTTATGAAACTCTCGCATATATTCTAAGGCCTCCCCGAGGAATGGTGGATGTAAATTCCATCGAATTTTGATCAAAGGCTTTTGTGTGGCTGGCGGGGTCAATTTGCTTTCAGCTTCTTACCTGAAATGCTCGAGACGTGCCTTCATCTCCCTAGGCCGAAGAAGAAGTTTGATTCGTTTATCAGCCTCTTCGAACGTGGTTTCGATATCTTGATTGACCAGCCGTTTCCCTTGAACCAACTCCGTCATAATCGTTGGAGGTGGTCGTTCATCGTCGGTGGTATTTGTGTCTTTCGGCCGCCATTTAGGGACCGAAGTTTCTTGGGCTGCCCGTCGGCGGGCCATGCAATCTATTCTTTGGTGCTGGCATTTCTGGGATTTAGATAGTGCGGTGTAGACGCCTTTCAAAGAGTGATATGTATACCAACGTTGGTATCTAGGTTCGGGAGGTTTGAAAGTTTTTTGGCTCCGCGATGATTCCGAGCTGCTAGAGTTACATATATAGTAGTCCTCGTCATAAAATGAAGCATCAAAATCAAGGCGCCGTCTGACTGAAGGTGTCTCTTCCATCCTCACTTTAGGACTGAGCCTATCAAAAACCCCTTGATGTTGGCCCACGTTGGTCACCTTTTGCTGGGTTGCGGCTGTAGGTTGTTCCATTATAAGCGGAGAGGACTTTCCCTCTGGCTCAATGTTGACCTTTGCTCTACATTTACTGCATAAAACCGCCGTCTCACTGTCTTCATCAGTGCTGTAATCCATCATAGGCTTGACAATAGCGGGTCCCGTTAAAGTTGTAGGTGGTTCGTTTGAACGAAAATCGACCATGAAACGTGGCCGAGAGTTCTGATTATGAAAGCGTTGCGTCGCAACAGCTTCGGCCTTCCCTTTCCCTTTGTCCTTAGGTAGGCACGCATCGACCATATTTACTGTTGCCGTGGGGAACAGGTCAGTATCAACGCTCATCTTCTTCTCTGGAAATCTCAGTTTGCCATTATCAATCCAGCTTTGGACGTTGTCTCGAAACACGACGCAATTGTTTGTCGTATGTTTGCTTGAGTTATGGTATTTGCAATATATCTTTCCTTTAAGCTCTTCGGCCTTGGGAATGTTGTGCCCAGGCTGAAGTTTGATGATCCTCGCTGATAACAGTTGATAAAAAATTGCATCGGCTTTTGTAATATCAAAAGTATAAACTTTTGACGGTTTCAGTGTTCCTTCAGTGGCCGAGCGGGTTTTGACTTCCTTAGAGTCAACTTGAGTCAGTGCCTTGCAAACGTATGGCTTATCTATCACTATCTCAGCTGCATCCACGCTAACGCATTCATCCTCGGTCGATGCATAATTGATAGTAGGATTCTTGTAAATCGTCCATCGAGATGGAGCTTTCGAAATCTTTTCCTCGCGGAGCAAATAATCATACTGCTCGACATGTTAGGCTAATTCATACATATCCCGAAAGTTTGCCCCCAAGAATTTCTTTTTGTATTCGACGTCAAGACCGTTCAGAGCAAGTCTGACGAATTCGACTTCGGGAGAGGTACTCGGCACCAATTCCTGGCTGATTTAAATCTGGTAAGATAATCCATTGGTGACTCGTCGGATGCTTGAGCCATCCTTGCTAGCGAGGATACTGACATTTCTATCCCCGACCGATAAAACTACTCATGAAATTTCTCGACCAACTCCTCCCAGCTCTGGACGGAATTCGGTGGGAGGTTGATATACCAAGCGAACGCTGAACCGATCAGCGAGAAATTGAAAAGTCGCAGCTTGTGAAAGTCACTATTGACGTCTCCACATTGCGCGGTGAAACGAGCTACATGTTCTAACGAGGATAAGGATGATTCTCCGGTAAAAAGGCTAAAATCTGGGATTTTGAAACCTTTAGGGTATTCGAACTGTTCCACATAAGCTGGATACGGGTGTATAAACGTAGGGAACTTCGGCCCTTTCTTCATGGCCGAATCGATCATCTGTTGGACCTCGGTCATATCGACGGGTGTTGCTTCTACTCTCTGGTCGGATCCGTCTGACCTACTATTCGATCCTCATCCTCTCTCCAAGTTAATTGGTTTGAGCCGAGCAGGGATTGGCTCGGTCGGTGCACTTGGTAATAGATTATTCCTCGGTGGCAAATGTTGGGCAAGATCGAAAGTTCTACCATCGATGACCTTACTAACCAGTATTTCAAGTAATCTGGTTTGTGCCTCACTGGTATTGCGTATCACGTCATGAAGTTTATCGATTCCTCGACTAAACGTCTGTTCAACCGTCCGAGATTGCTCGTCAAGCCGTTTTCGAAGAAACGACCTTGTTGGTGGATCAGATCATTCGCCACCATCTTCGTCATAATCCTCTATTATCCATTCATTGAGGACGCAGGTGTTCTTGTCGAAGATTTCGAAGCTGCGAAACTGACCGTCGAGATTAACTTCCCTTTCTCGGCGAGTTGCGCTCGTGGACTCAAGTGTTACGGCGCTGATGGGATTCTGCGCCTGTGGCAAACTGTGTCCTATGTTCTGAGTTGGTAAATTGGCTGTTGATTTTCCCATAGCTGTTTTCTTTTTTACCGATCGTGTTTCAATTGGCATAAACTTCGTAGTTTAGCACTGGGTCCCACTGGGCGTGCCAAAATGTTGACCCTAAAAACTACCAAGCCTACGTGGCGCGCAGGCCGAGTAATTTAAAAACTAACTACGTCCTTCGGTGAATGCGGGGCGTGCCAACTCGTCGGCCGAGCTCGGCCGAGGAGTAAAATTTATTGATGTTGAGTTGGGTGCGCGGCTGACTTCTGCGTCTTGCGATTGTGACCGAGGAAGGAACACGTCTCGGCCTCTTGGGTTCTCGAACCTGAAGACAAGGCTACTATTCTTACGAAGTTCAATATCCAATTCAACTTCCAATGTGCCGAATGTAGTAACTCGTAACACCTCACTTCGCCGAAAAGGCTGATGAGATGACCTCGACTAACAAGGATTCAGAAATCTTTCTTAACCGAGACTTGGATAGGTAATCAACTGTCCTCACCGTAGTGCTGTTGGTACCAACGGAAGATGCTGCGAGACCGGCTGATTCTATGGTAACAGAGATATCTATGCCGACTTAAGATATCACCGGTTGCTTTCACAGTGCTGTTGATGCCAACGGAAAATGTGTCAGCGAAAAGAGAAAATAAAAATCTCAAAGTTGTTGAGAGGGTTTGCGCAGGGCAGTTTTATGTGTTGAATTGGAGACCTCATTTGTTGCACAGCCTCCTCTATTTATAGCACTGGACACCTTCAAAGTCGAGTCAAAACCCTACTCGGAGTAGGTCTTCTTCTCTTGATCAAATGCCAACTCGACCAGTCCTATTTTCTCTATGATTGTGAACCTAGTTCTTAATCGAGCCGAATTCGCTTTCGGGTTATTAATCCTGCCAAGACTCCTTATTGCACCAGGACTCGACTTGTCCTGCGTTATGACCTAGCCGTCCTAGGTTTGGAGGCCCACGATCCATGATATCCCTGTTGTAAGGCCTCCTGGGCCGAGAATGATTCTATACTCGGCCCAAACTAATATTTTGGGCCCAAACAATATCATATCTTAAATATTCAAGGCAAAATTTAATTGAAAAATGTGATTGAATAAGTGGTAAAACTGTCTTTAAATAATTTGTAACATTTTTCTTATCACGCACATTTTGAAAACTCACGATTGCATTTGCATTTTTTATAAGAATAATGTTAGGGAGATCAAATACGTTAATCGATATTTAATTAATAATTTAATCATCTAAAACCACATATTTGGTTTGCAACTTTGATTCTAAACTTTTGGCTTTTGTAGAGTTTTACAAGTAAAATTATAAGAACATATTTTCGTGATATTTTTCATCGCACAATAACATAGTTTATGAAATAATATATTGAGTCGTGTTCTTAACATACTGAAAATTTCTCCATAAATAACCAGACAGCAACTTTTCTCCGTGCTCACGTAGACATTTGAAACAAAACGTCGGATTTGAAATTGAAAACCAGCAATTAGCAGCTTCCGGTTTCCTGGTTTTTTCAAACGGTGGTCACAAATCACAATCCACAAGAATCCAAAGTTTTCCCACTTTGTAGTGATCAAGGACATTAAAAAACAAGCAAACCCACTGCCTAAAACCACAGCCCCCCAAAACCCACCACCAAAGCCAAAAGCTAAAACAGCCAATTACCAAATCAAAGGAAATCAAATTCCACCTTTAAACAGCTCATTGGTAAGTGGTTTAGCTTTCAATAATCATTGTATTCAAAACCTTACATTTTTGTGTCTAAAACATAATATTAAGGTCTAGCGGTATAAATGTTCATTTATAATTCAGACGTCTAAAATTTAAAATTTTTGTAAATAATCACGCGATACCAATTTATTTCCACCTTTTAATTTAAGTATATAAGAACATTTCTAATAAAAATGCTATATACATTGAAATGTGTACTTTACATTTTTAGCTAGTTGAGAAACTCTCTAATGATGAGATATAAAATACACATCTTAACCGAAAAATATAAATATATATATTTTTTACATCTTTTGTTGGTGAATCCTGCCCACAAAGACAGAAAATAAAAAGGAAAATTAATTAAAATGATTTGAAAACTTTAAGTTTTAACGATAAAAACAAAATAAAGGGTAAAGTGAATAGTACCATGATTGACTTTTTAATGTAAAAATATGATTTTTCATTAAAATGAACAATATCAGAAGTTTTTCGTTAAAGTTCTCAAAATAAAACCTCCAATTTACATCTCTTCTCAAAGTAAAACTCCCATTTACGAATGACATGAAATATAATTTTTACATCTCGAATTTGTATTTTTTTTTATTGAGGATGCTCTTAATAATTAATATATCATTACATAAAAAATAAAAAACTTCTAGATGTTTTTTAAGTTAAAAAAAAAAAACTTTTATATATTTTAATACCTAATCATATTACAAAGTCACCCACAGGTTCCAAAACCACCACTAAAATTCCACTCCACCGTGTATATATACAGAAACACAACCAAAACCTCCCTAACCAGTAATAATCATCCATCTAATCAAACTCTAAACCATCATTTTACACCTATCCATGAAAGCTTCTACTCATATCGGCTCTACAAAAGGCGGGGCTCCGCTGCCGGTCCTACCCGCCGCCTCCAGCGGAACGCTGGGCCGCCACCTGGCTCGGCGACTCGTCGAAATCGGAGCCCATGATGTCTTTTCCGTTCCCGGCGACTTCAACTTAACGCTTCTCGACCACCTGATCGCCGAGCCCGGCCTCAACCTCATCGGCTGCTGCAACGAGCTCAACGCCGGTTATGCTGCCGACGGCTACGCGCGCGCCAGGGGGGTTGGAGCGTGCGTCGTTACGTTCACCGTCGGCGGGCTCAGTGTGCTGAACGCGATCGCCGGTGCGTGCAGCGAGAACTTGCCGGTCATCTGCATAGTAGGTGGGCCGAACTCCAACGATTACGGCACGAACCGGATCCTCCACCACACGATCGGGTTGCCCGATTTCACTCAGGAGCTTCGGTGCTTCCAAACCGTCACCTGTCATCAGGTAAAGCTCTTTCATGTCTTCAGTCTTACTAGAAAAAATAAAAATAAAAAATAACTCCCGTAATGTTTATTTTAATGAACAACCCCATATTTTTTAGGTACTCAGATCTGATACTATTTATTTTCTTATTTATTTTATCTTTATCATTAAAACTTAAATATTTCAATCCCTTTTCGTTAATGTTTCTA
This sequence comes from Malus domestica, assembly GCF_042453785.1. NCBI lineage: Eukaryota > Viridiplantae > Streptophyta > Magnoliopsida > Rosales > Rosaceae > Malus > Malus domestica. Next base: position 39,119,974 of record NC_091670.1, on the reverse strand, counting down.
AAAATATAGTCTCGTTTTAGAAAAAATGAAAAAAAATTTACCAATGCCCTTGAACTTATGCTTTCTTTCCGATTTGCCTCTTCTGCTTTTAGTTTTGTTTTGAACACCGAACCTAAACTTAAATGGACAAAACTAGGGCTGGTTCAGAAAGTGCTTTTGTATAATTGTGAAAGCATTTTTTTAATTAAAATGTTTTTACAACCAATTTTTAGTAAAAATACAAATTAATTTTAAAAAAGTATTTGAAGTGAAAGGCGGAACCCAAAAATATTTTCTTTAAAAAGTTTTGAGTCTTGAAAAAAACATATCCCAAACGAGCCTCTACTATTTCCTTTTGACAGAAAGTTTGATTGATTGTAGGGGTAAATCGATACGTTTTGAAAGATTAGGGCATATCAGAATCAGATCCTAAGTTCAGGGGGCAGTGTTAAAAGTTTCCCTAGTTATAAATATGCCCTTTGTGTTTCCAAATATATTGAATTTGGTGCAAATTGTTGTGACAGGCAGTGGTGAACAATTTGGGAGATGCACATGAGCAGATAGACACAGCAATCTCAACAGCATTGAAAGAAAGCAAGCCTGTATACATCAGCATAGGCTGCAACCTGCCTGCAATTCCTCATCCCACATTTGCCAGAGACCCGGTCCCCTTCTTCCTTGCTCCGAAAGTAAGCAACCAATGTGGTTTGGAGGCAGCAGTTGAAGCCACCGCTGCTTTTCTCAACAAGGCTGTGAAACCCGTGATTGTCGGAGGGCCCAAGTTGAGAGTAGCCAAGGCACAGCAGGCCTTTATGGAGTTTGCAGATGCTAGCGGGTACCCGATCACTGTTATGCCCTCTGCTAAGGGTTTGGTGCCCGAGCACCACCCGCATTTCATTGGGACTTATTGGGGTGCTGTGAGCACCACCTTCTGCGGTGAGATTGTGGAGTCTGCTGATGCTTATGTTTTTGTTGGACCCATTTTCAATGATTATAGCTCTGTGGGGTATTCCTTGTTGATCAAGAAGGAGAAAGCGATTGTCGTGCAGCCAAATCGTGTGACAATTGGGGATGGTCCGTCCTTTGGCTGGGTTTTCATGGCGGACTTCTTGAGTGCATTGGCCAAGAAGCTAAAGAAAAACAGTACTGCTGTTGAGAATTACCACCGTATCTTTGTTCCCCATGGCATCCCTCTGAAGAGTGAGAAGGATGAGCCTCTGAGGGTCAATATTCTTTTCAAGCACATTCAGGTAGGAGCAGAGTGTTCTGTTTTGTATACTTGAGCTGTCTATGTTCTGTTCGTGCTTCTCATATTGAGATTTCTAATTGTTAATTTATTTATTGAACTTTTTACAGGAGATTATCAGTGGAGACTCTGCGATAATTGCCGAAACTGGAGACTCATGGTTCAATTGTCAGAAGCTCCGACTGCCTGAGAATTGCGGGTATGATGCGGTTTCCTTTAGACAACTCATTTATGTGGTTCTCGAATATGATTAACTTTGCGTGTTACGCAACGGACTACCAACCAGTTGTATCATTTTTATTCAGGTATGAATTTCAGATGCAGTATGGATCAATTGGATGGTCGGTGGGCGCCACTCTTGGCTATGCTCAGGGTGCCAAAGATAAACGGGTGATCGCTTGCATTGGTGATGGGAGTTTCCAGGTTAGTTATATCAGGTTCAAGAGTACCATCGAGCTGGAATGCGACTGACTGTAAAATAATTTTTCTGCAAAACAATTTCTTCTTTTGTTTTAATCATTTAAAACGGTAAAAGATAAAGAAATTACCATTGCCTTGTAATTATTCCGATCGGAAAAGTTCATGTTTTAGAGAGATATATATGGCGCTTGGTTGGTAAATAGTGTCTCCTTTCAGGTAACTGCACAGGACATTTCGACAATGATCCGATGTGGACAAAACACCATTATATTTCTTATCAACAACGGAGGCTACACAATTGAAGTAGAGATTCACGATGGTCCATACAATGTGATTAAGAACTGGGATTACACCGGCCTTGTCGATGCCATCCACAATGGCGAAGGCAAATGCTGGACCACCAAGGTTAGCATAAAAGAAACAACTTTCCTAATCGCTATAGCTAATCTGATGCAGGGGACGATGATTATTCTTGCTTTGATACAGGTACGAACGGAGGAGGATTTAACAGAAGCAATTGCGAAGGCAACAGGGGTGCACAAGGATAGTCTATGCTTTATTGAAGTGTTTGTGCACAAGGATGACACTAGCAAAGAGCTGCTGGAATGGGGATCCCGAGTTTCGGCCGCCAACAGCCGACCTCCAAATCCCCAGTAAACAGATCGCAGTCGAAAGAATTAAAACGGAAGATCTAAACCGGAGAATTAGAAAATTTGAAAGCAATGTACTTTGTTGTAAATTTTGCTTGCTGTATCAAATAAGAGCAATTGAAATAATAGAAGCAATGTATTTGCTTCTTGTGTAATGTATTCTAACCCAACCGGAATAATCGGGCTAGGTTTTGTGATTTCATACCATTCGTGTGTAATGTTGGGAGCCTAAACATGTTTTTTTGTTTGGACGAAGGGAACCTTGACATTTTTGTTCTACTAAACTCTCGTTTGGAAATTGTTATCACTTGTGTTAAAAACACGTAACGTACTCTCATATTCTCGTCATAATGAAAATTTTATCCACAAAATGGATTCGGATGGAATCCAATTTCTTATGTAGAAACCATGCTTACGGATAGATTCAGGTCATGGCCGTACCTAACATTAAAAAATGAATTCGTCAAACTATTACGATCTCGACAGTTTGACTATTAGTTCAAAAAATGTCGCATGTTATATTTTATATTTTTTGAAATAGAATTCTCTTCCCTTTTAATCTTTTACCCCTTTTATCCTTTTTTATTTAAACGGTTACGTCACGTTTATATTTTGTTTTGAATTTTTTATATAAAGAATAAGATAAAAAAAAAAATGGGAAAGAAATGGATGAAAGAAAATGGTAATAGGAGGGGTGAAAATCTTACCCTATATTTCTGCCCCTAGTATCTATACGTACTTTAATACTGTTCTGACAGATGAAATTCAAGCTTAAGAATCTACTAGAGAGAGAGAGAGAGAGAAACAGAGCAATTTTGATGACGCTCCTCCTCCTGCTCATGATGTCAGCTGTTGCATTCATCCCTCAAGCTCTAGGTTGCTACAGCTCAATCATCAGCTTCGGCGATTCAATTGCCGATACGGGCAACTTGTACAACAGCTCTCCTAACAAATCTTTCAACTTTTTCTTCCCTCCATACGGAGAGACCTACTTTCACCGCCCCACCGGACGCTGCTCCGACGGTCGTTTAATCATAGACTTCATTGGTAGCTAGCGACGTTAAACCCTCATCCACTTTTCATCACCAGCATCTCATTGAACTTGATTTTTACTTTAATTTTTTTTTGGCAGCTGAATATATGGGACTTCCACTAGTGCAACCTTACCTCGAACGCCATAACCAAACTGTCCACAACATTGACGGTGGTGTCAATTTTGCAGTGGTAGGATCCACTGCGCTGGACGCTGCTTTTCTTGAAGAAATGGGAGTTTATAATGAAATTACAAACAACTCTCTAAGAATTCAACTGGACTGGTTCCAAGAAATGCTGTCATCTTTATGCAACACATCTTCAGGTTAGTTACCAATTTGTCTTCTCATTTTTTCTTTTATTTTTTTATTTTTTTACTTGAGAGTGTTACTTGTCTTGCACCAAAAAGACATTGTTTCTTATCCCCATTTGCTTGTGTGGTTGGCGGTCAATGCCACATAAATAACAACTTTAATATTTGAACATTTTTTTCGGTGCATAACTTTAAAAATTGAACTTGGTCGGCTTTTAATGTTTGAATAGAATAAATAAGGAGTATTACTAAAAGTTAGTTCGGAAAGTGTTTTTAAATGATTAAAGAAATTTTTTGAAAAAAAATGTTTTTGAATTCCAAATACACTTAAAGTTATTCTTGCAAGAAGCACTTGAAATTATTTTTCAAGATTAACTTGCATTTTTACTAAGGATTAATTCAAAAAAAAATTTGTTCTAAAAGCGTTTTGAGTTCTTTAAAAGAACTTCTTAAATGAGACCTAAATAGATTAAAGAGGCCTTAATTCGTGGTTTGTATACTACTTGTTCTCTATTTACCAGAGTTATGTTTTTTTTAATTAAAATTAGATAAACTGTGTTTTATTATTGCATATTTTCCAATGTATAAGTTATATGTATATCATCTATAATAGTTCTTCATTTGGTACAAGTGATTAGTGATCTCTAATTTACAGACTGCAACAAACTGCTTTCGAGCTCTCTAGTTCTTATGGGAGAGATCGGAGGCAACGATTACAACAACGCATTGCTTAGAGGAAAAAGTATAGAAAAGGTTGAGAAATATGTTCCATTGGTGATAGACGCAATAGCTTCAACAATCAATGTAAGAGTTGGAATCATAATTTCTTTGCTCAAAATGCAGTCATTTTTATAATCTTGTTGGCTATGAATTTCTATGGCTGCATTGCTCTCCAGGAGTTGATTGCGTTTGGCGCCTCAAAACTTGTTGTACCGGGAAACTTTCCAATCGGCTGCATTCCTGCTTATCTAACAACATATGAAACTTCGGATGAGAGTGAATACGACCCTTCAACTGGCTGTCTAAACTGGTTGAACAAGTTTTCCGAGTATCACAATGAGCTGCTCCAGAGAGAACTAAGTCGGATTCGAAGCCTTCATCCTCATGTCAATATCATTTACGCAGATTACTACAATGCCATGCTGCAACTCTACCAGTCTCCAGACCAATTTGGTACTCCCTTAATATTGTAAAATTTTTACAATGCGTGTTAGTAAATGTGAGGATTTTTCGAGAGTTTTAAAATGTATTAGTTAACTAAATGTTTACTAAACTGGCCGTCAAGAATTCAAACATAGTAAGATTTTAGTCAAACCCTAAATTATTATTGGATTCATGGAAATGTAGGATTTACTGGGGAAACTACCAAAGCATGCTGTGGAGGTGGGGGGCCATACAATTACAACTCATCAGCACTATGTGGCACTCCAGAGGCAAATGTACTTTGTGAAAACCCTGCACAGTTTATCAGCTGGGATGGTGTGCATTCAACTGAAGCAGCATACCGGTGGATAGCCAAGGGTTTATTAAACGGGAATTACACCGTTCCGCAAATTAGTACCTTGTGTGTTTCGCAACTGTGACTTCATTTATAGCTTTATTGCAATCCCTTTTATCATGCCCCTCAACATTATGGTAAGTTCTATATATAACATCTTTTTTTTTTTATTCAAAAAGTCATTCATTGAAATTATTATTGACTTGAATCAAAATTACGATATTTAGTTTTTTTTTTATATATTGTATTAAATATTGTAATTTTTTTTAATTAATTTTTTACATGATTCAAAAGCAGGACTCTAAGAGTAGTTCCACCGTGGGAAAGCCCCCCCAGGCTATTTACTATTTAATCCACCCAATGAACAGTAACTGCCCTTAATGAACAGTAACAACCTTTTGCATCTCCCCCCCTACATTGAATAGCTCTGGCAATAGGCAATAAAATATTAACATTTTTTTTATAAAATAATTTAATTTGTAATTTCAGATAAGATTTTTAATTGTTCTCGTTGTGCCGCGTGTCATTATCCGAAAAGACAATTATTAGTGATGGATTTCGATAAGATTTTTATCCAATGTCGTCGTGTCACGTGTCGTTACCTTTTTAGAATCGTTGAGGATAGATTTCCGATAAGATTTTTAACCAATCACGTCGTGCCACATGTCACAATTTGTTTACAATCTTCAATGATAGATTTCGATCAGATTTTTAACGAATGGTGGCATGCCATATGACATTATCTACAACCTAATCCTTTCTGAATCCTTCATATAACCATCATTTATCCCCAGAAATCTCACACCAATTTTATGAAGATCTCTATCATTATTCATAGTTTCTGCTTCATTCTTCACCAAAATCAAAATTTGTATATCATTATTTATAGTTTCTGCTTCCTTCTTACAATATCTTCTTCTTCAAGGATGATGTGGGAAATCGATCAGCAATAGGAAGAATTGTTTAACCAATCAGAATGAATGTTTAATCTCCAGGTGGCCCAAAATGAGAGGGAATAGGATGAGGAGCGTAGAAGGAGAGATGACGAAGAAAGAATGGGCAAAGCCTCACATTCCCGTCGAGTTATCCAAGTTGTGGGGTCAGATATGCAGGCTCAGCCATTCTGGAAACCTTGATAGAAGCAGGCAACAACGAGGTACGGAACTCTTGGATGATTATTTTGTCCGTAATAATGCATTCCCTGCTACGTGCTTTAGACGTCGTTTTAGAATGGAACGACATTTGTTCAACAAAATCATGATTGCTGTTTGCAACCATGATTCTTACTTTGTGCAAAAGAATGATGCTTTTGGTGCTATGGGTCTCCTTCCTGAGCAAAAAATTACTGCTGCCTTGCGGATGCTTGCATATGGAGCATCTACAGACCAAGTGGATGATATAGTAAGGATAGAGAAGTCAACCATTCTTGAGTGCTTAATGTGGTTTTGCAGAGCAAACAAATCTATGTACACTGGAGAGTACCTCCGGAAACCTACTGACATGGACTTGCAAAGGCTTTTGAAGAAGGGTAAGATGCGAGGTTTTCTTGGGATGATTGGAAGCATCGAATGTATGCACTGGACCTGGAAATACTGTCAAAGTGCATGGCAAGGCGTTTATGGGGACAGAAAAGGAGAAAAAAATATCATTTTAGAGGCAGTGACATCTTTTGATACATGGATTTGGCACACATTTTTTTGGGTTCCGGGAGCTCAAAATGACCTCAATGTCCTTACCCAATCCCTAGTGTTCAATGATGTCCTGCAAGGAAAGACACCAAAAGTCACGTATTAGGTCAACATACGTAAGTACGACACGCCATACTACCTAGCAGACGACATTTACCCAAGGTGGTCATCGTTTGTGAAAACAGTGCCACATCCGCGAAATGCAAAAGGAAAAACACTTTGCAAGTTGTTAAGAGGGGTGCAGGAAGGATGTGGAGCGTTGTTTTGGTATCCTCCAAGCTCGATGGGCGACTGTTAGGGATGCTGCCAGAATATTTGATGTAGAGTCGCTTCGATCCATCATGATGACGTGCATCATTCTTGTCACGCCCCGGACCTGGGGTCGGTAGTAAAAACTCGATCCCGAGTCCGAAACGCGAGTTAAAAGCTAAATAAATAAAAGGAAATTGACACGGGTTGGAAAATTAAACTCCTCTTATTAAAATAACTCCAAAATTTTTACAAGGTGTATAGAAATAATAAATCAACACTCTTAGATCCCTCGTCTAACACAACCTCAGCTCGTCTATCACCAGTGTTGCCAAATAACTCATCTGTAAAATAATAGGTTAGGGGTGAGCAACAACCACCGTCGCTCAGTAGGGACATAACCTTATCACAGTAAATTGACAATATTAAATTATGTGTCATGAAATCATATAGCCGAATATCAAATTATTATTGATAAAATAATGCATGGATGCAATTGAACCTCTTCGGCTACCCCCGTTAATTAATATAATAAAACACGCGGACCTGCACGTCCCATACCGTGCATTTTACCTCTGCAGTGGTGGTTCGAATGGTTTAATATACAAATTAACCCCCTGTAACTCAATCATCCCAATTTCCCCTTTTGTTAGTCATCTTGCCAAAACTCTTCGTCGCCAGTCCCGAATTACCCTTAAAGAATATGTGCACTGTGGGCTCACCTGAGACCTGGTACCTGCTAAGAGTTTGACTCAACTACACAAAAGATCATTTCCATTACCCTCTTTCCAATTTCCTTTCTCACCTACAAAGTTCCAACCACTTCTTACACATGAGTGATGCACAAGCACGTTATTACATCTTCACAAGTCACAATATATATCTCAACGAATAACATTCCAGTAGTACTAACAAGTAAACAACGAACTGAAGCAATAATCCAAACAAGGTCCAACCACATTAATAAACCAACACAAATATAGTACTTCACGAAATTTAATAGAATCAATATCTGTAAAGGTCTGCCGTATTTCCCCTACCTGGACTCCAAAGCATTGCTCCAACTCTCTATTACAAGAGTTCACCACCTTGACAAAATCCTATTCACAAGTATTAAGCAAATCACAATATATGCAAGACATAGACTCTAACTAATCAAAGTACTTGGGTTACTAATTTACTACCACTCAAATCAGATATCAAATTGGTTGACCTATAATACTATGCAAAATAGTTTTGTGTATAGTAAACATATTATGGAGACCAAAATAAAGAATAAACTTAGATAGTCCTCTGCCTTCAAAACCTTATGTAACTTGTATAAAATAACCATACATAAAACCATTTCACAACATGATTAATCATTTATAACCTAGACGATATATAGTGCAAAAAGCTTAAGACTTAGTGTGGTTTTGTTCCAGCATATACTAATGTATATAAAAATAGCTATACATATACATCTACATATATTGATAGCGTAGCATATGTGTATATATAAACTTCATTCTATTCTCAATCAAATTAACATAATATTGTATAAATATAAAGTAGTTTTGGAAAAGGAAATTGAATTGGATTTGTCAAACTAGGGTTTATCATAGTTCTTTCATATTTTATAATAAGACAGCCAACTCAAAGATCTATACAGATTTGAAGCCAAATTACATTAGATTTGATCAAGCGAAGAATTTGTATAAACTAACTTCGAATAGAAACTCCACGACAAATATAAACAAGGAAAATATATAATAGTTATGAAAAGATAAACAAGGTATAGAAATTGTTACCCACACAAAGCAGGCTACTGACTCCACAGTCCTCCCTCCCTCACTCAATCGATCTCTCTCTCACTCTCAACAGAAACCACAGAAAAACAACTCTCTCTCTCTCTATCCTGGTCTCTTTCTCTCGAATTATTTTTCCCTTCGTCCGTTTGTTTTCCTCTTTCAAATGAATGAAAAGCACTCCTATTTATAGGAGGTTAAGAGACGGTTATAGCTATTCTCTTATTGGAAGGTGTAGCGGCAAGAGATAAGTTGAACCTATCTCCGTACTCCCATAATCTGCTACGGGTGTGTCTAAATAGGGAGGTGTTGTCAACAATAGCACTGACCTTGACCAGCCAATTATTTTAGACCAAAATAATTATAGTAAAGCTAAAATCAATAAATAAAATAAATATAAACAGGTAATTAGACAAGGTTAATATATAGTAAACAAATAAATAATTAAATAAATACAAGGAACCCAAATATTATAATTATAGATGGTCTTATAAATATATTTTCCAAATTACAGGTCTTCACAATTCTTCACAACATGATTATGGAAGATGAGCATGATTATGATGCCGTTGATGAATATGAGCCAGACATGATGAACAATTCCAGAACACAAATATATTGTGCTCATGATGCCATCGAAGAACTCGTGCAACACGAGCCATTAGAAAGGAATGGATGTTACAATGAAAGGCTCATTCAACGATATACTGCATTTCAAATGCCATATATGCACAATGTATGGCAAATTGACTTGATAGAGCACCAGTGGAAATTGAAACAAGTTCAAGATACTTAAGTTCATTTAGTGAGTTTTTTATTATTTGGTAGGTATGTTTATGTAATTTTATTTGGTGTGTTTTTTTTTTAGTTCATTTAGTGAGTTTTTTATTATTTGGTATGTTTATGTAATTTTATTTGGTGTGTTTATGTCATTTAAATAAAGATTCTCTTACTATAAATAAATTACCAAATTAAATAAATTTACTCTTACTTTAAATAAAGTACTATATTCAATAAATTGGAAACAACATAAAGTACTATATTCAATAAATAATAAATTACAACCCAAAGTGATTAGAAAATTATGGGCTTCTATTACAAACAAAGTGATTGAAAAATTATGGGGTCGTGAATTCATCATCATCACCTAACCAATTTGTGGTGCTAGGATGATCTTCTCTTGTTGTACTAGGATCATCTCCACTTGCTCTCGCTTCTCTTGCACGCCTCCTTCGCACCACGTCCGCTTTCCCTGACTTCCAAAAATATTTAGAATTTGGAGACTTCCCTTCTAAAGGTGTGTTCATAATGTCAAGATCTCGTTGAGCTATTCTTTCTTCTCTAACATGTTCCCTTTCTTGTCTAAGTAGCTCTCTTTCTCTCTCATTAGCTTGAAATTCTCTCTCAACAACAACATCTTTTGCCTCCTTTCTAGCCTTATTAGCCTCAAATTTAGCAATTTCCCGTGCCAAACTCAATTCACCTTGGCGAGCAAGTTCTTCCTTATACTTTGCATAATCATTCTTGGAAGCACTCCCTTTTCTCTTTGTAGCCTTCTTACCTTGAGGCCTAATTGGATAACCGGTCGACCCCGACGCTTGCTCAAGAGGGCGTTTCTGGCACTTCTTCTGCGTCATCTTCATCAACATGCGAGGAATGATCGGGCGTAGAGTGTAGAGGAGTGTTGTTCATGAAAACTTTGGGACCAACAGGCACAACTCTGAATTTAGGACAATCTTTAACAATATTCCAACATTCCCACCGGTTGAATGATTGCTTGTGGTTTTTGGATTTGGCAGTATACCAAGATTATGCTTGAAGTGTCTACATAATGCGGGAGAAGAAATAATTATAATGAAAGTAGCTAACAAATAAATAATACAAACAAATAATTATAATGTAAATTTGGGTATAGTACAAACAAATAAATAATATATTGCTACTTGATCTGCTAAATTTTCCCCACTTCGAAGATTACTACTAGTTTGTGCCAATGCGTCTCTCCACGTACTAAACGATTGGCTAAGTAGTTTTCAACGGCTGGACATCGATTCTTTGGCTCTTTTCCCACCAATTTTCTCAAGAAAACTGGTATAAATAAGACTTCACGTTTCTCGCAACTGCATCTCATTACCCGTAATCGAATCATGAGTAACTTCAACCAGCTAGTACACAATGCAACATCTTCAAAAAGCATCCAATTTGTACCTACATCAATAGTCAAATTGTTGGAAAAAAATTGGATTGAAATTTTGAGAGAAAGATAGGAATGTGGTTGAAAGTAGTTGAGAAAATATGAAACTGTGGTGTAAGGTAGAAGATAATGAGAAGGTATTTATAGAAAAGTAAAATCATTTTTTTTTCATATTTTTTTTCACCTAATTAATCTTTGCCGTTGGATTTAAAAAAATTTGAATTCCAACACTCCAGATTGTGCCACGTGGCACAACAGTAACATTTCATAATTTTAAACAATTTTTTCTTTTTTTTATTAATTTACAAAGCCTAAAAACGTGGACAGTTGATCTCAGATCCAACGGCTGAAATTAAATGAGGTTTTTAAATTTTTTTTACTGTTGGAAATCCAACGGTGCATAAAATATAGTCGTTGAAATCCAACGGACATGGGGAAGCCACGTGGCCTCCCCAACAGTAACATCGCAGAAAAGGCACTGCGGGCCCCAGCCCTGATTTTGTGTTGGACGACGAGCGCCCACGCGCGCTTGAAGAGAGGTCGCCTTCGGGCTCTCGGGCTAGCAATCCTTGTTGGGCCTATCACTCGGGCCTGGCCTGTCCCTTAGGCTGGCATACGCTGGACCTTATCCCCCAGCCTATTTGGCCTTGTTCCATCCCCAGTCCACCGGGTAATACACCACGGTGGAACTGCTCTAATGGCATGCTGCGGAGGAGGACCCATACAATTTCCATAATTCAGCAAAGTGCGGAAATCGGATCAACAGCCTGTAAAGATCCTTCTTCCTATGTAAACTGGGATGGAATTCACTTAACAGATGCTGCTTATCGCTACATTGCCAAGGGCTTGGTCCATGGCAATTTACCAAGACCATTTAGCTTATATATGATTAGTTACTTCCCTTTATCGTATAATTATTACCGGTTTGATAAATAAACAAGATATTTGAATTTGAGATGTCTTCTAAAAATTAAAGAAGGATTTGATCCATGGATATAGTCTTCTCAAGCCTATACACGATTAGTCGTAGCTTCGCCTTTATCGGTTATTATTATTTATTTTTTATTAATGGAACGGGAGACAATGGTTTTGAACTTGATCTCCTAACATAAAAACAAGATCATATCCATGGCCATATTACCGCACACCTGTAGGCTTTACTCGTTCAGTGCATGTGCGCACTTCACCATGCTTATACGATTATTTACATCATTTTTATCATATGATCATTATTGTTTTAATGAACGAAAAATGGATGCGAGATTCAAACTTGAAATCCCTTTCAACATTAAAATATTCATACAAACAAAGTAAAATAAGCTTTATCCATTGCCGTTTACGACACCCCACTAGCTTATATAATGGTCAATTATTTAAACAATTACAATTGCTACATCGTCAGCATTTGATTTATTTGTCTATAACACGTTTAGCTAAACAAGTTTGTGGAGTATCACAATGAGCAGCTTCAGACAGAACTAAGTTGGATCTGAAGCCTTCATCCTCATGCCAACATCATTTACGCAGATTATTACAATGCTACGATGCACTTACATCATTCTCCAAAACAATTTGGTACTTCAAGTCCTCAATATTTCCATCCAAGTATTTTGCATATTTTTCTTTAAAAGATGAAGATTCAAGATTCTAATCGAATTGGTAATTAAAAACTCACAAACTGAAACTTCATGTGCATATAATTTAGTCCCTACTCACAGATAGCTGCCTTCTGAATAGCTTGTGGATTTTTGGTGTAATTCTATTTCTACCCAGAAGATTAGGCATATATTTGAAGGGTTAACAATGCCTATATATAGCTTCCATATGCTGAAGCGGGCCGACCCTGTTTACGATAAGAAAATTTGGGTTCGTTTTGATTGCAGGATTTATCGGGGGAACTCCGAAAGCGTGCTGTGGAGGAGGAGGGGCATACAATTACAACTCATCGATCGGGACAATGCGGTACTCCACAGGCAAGCGTTTTGATTGAAAACCCTGCAGAGTTTATCAATTGAGATGGCATCCACTTTACTGAAGCACGGCTAGCCAATGTGTTATTAAAAGGAAAATACGTCATTCCTCGCAGTAGTGTTGAAACTTTGACAAGGAAGGGAAGAAGAAAAAAAATACAAACTTTCCATTCATTTTATGATTGTTGGTGTTTTTTGTATCTCAGAAGCCGGTTCTATGTTTAGAGTCAGGCTTATTTTCAACTCCACAGACAAGCTCTTGCTGCACTCTTCGCCGGTTCTATGTTCAGAGTCGGGCTTATTTTCAACTCCACAGACAAGCTCTTGTTGCACTCTTTTATATTTCTGCGGTCTCTCTCTCATCTTCTATTCTACTAAAAGAAGAGGGCTTTAATTTTGTATTTTGACAAAATGACAATCATATTCCAATTTTTTATATTTTGCCCTCATTTTTTATACACAACATTTACATAAGGAGGGTAAAATAGTAATTTTGTATCAAAATATTTACATAAGATACAAATATACACTTATTAAGAAAAATTATCTCACCATCATTTTTTTATACAGATAAGTAAAATCATAATGTTTTTTTAATAGTTTGAATGAACCGAAATGATTGCGCTTGAGGAGAACGTGGAAGAAGATAGACGATTGTTTACGTACTTCGTACACACAAAATATTTGCTCTATGCTAGTTTATATAATAAGAAAGCCCTTGGTTGAAGATATTTTCAACCACTCTTCTTTCACACTCCTCTTTTACTTCGAGGAGATTTAACTCCATCTTCCAACTAAAGCTGGCAAATGTGGCCTCTTACACACCAAGCATTTGTCTTGGTATTTATAATATTAAAATAATAATTTTTTTAATAAACGATATTATTTATATTAAAATAATTAAAATAATAACTTTAACATTTATATTTTAACAATTAGTAACTCGTATGTGAAATTTTTTTTCTTTGCGATGGAAATACGGATGGTACACAGTATGTTTTTATAGAAATTACGAAATTTTTTATTTTTTAAGTTATTAACTTTTTAACACACATATCTCACTATTTATATAGTAACACGCGACGTATTATCATGTGTATCGGTCACATTGAAAAATCTATCATGTTGTGTTTATATTTCAACAATTAGTTCCTTGTGTTTCACAATTGTAATATGTCAGTGTCAACTCTAAACCTGTGGTTATACTCATTCTAGCTATCAATGTCAACACAACTGGCAAAAAATTTCGGAGTTTTATTATGCCATGTGTTATTCATATATTCCTTTTTACTTTTTACATATTGTTTTAATTTTTGACCGTCAGACCAAATAAATTAAAAAAAAATCAAATAACAAAAATTAATAAGAAGTATGTAAGAAGTAAAAAGTGACGTGAATATCACACTTCTTTTTATTATTTCTTCCCCAAATTGTGGAGACACCATGCTTGTAGGTAGGTTCAACTCATGAGTGTACTTAACAATCCAAAAAGTACATGAGTGTACCTAACAATCCAAAAAGTAATTCGTCAATGAATATTTCATAAACTATTACAAATTTGACAGTTTGACTATTACAATTTAGCTTAAGAAGCAACTTGAGGGAGGGAGGGAAAAAAGTAGAGTAAATTGTAGAAATTGTTCTTTAATTTTAATCAAATTGGAGTAATGACCTCTTAACTAAAAATCCATTAACATTGATCCCTTAACTTATCAAAATGTGTAGCTATAGTCATTTTCATCAATTTCGTCAAAATTTTGTCAAAATAAGTTATGTTGGAATGATCATTTATACAATTAAGGTCTCTCAATTCATCAAAGTGTGTAATTATGGTCATTTTTGTCAACTACGTCAAAAAATTTGTCAAAACGAGTTATGTTTGAATGATCATTGCTACAATTGAGTTAAAGTTACCGGACTATTTCTCTAGTTGAATTAAAGTTGAGGGACCATAGCTGCACGTTTTGATGAGTTGAGAGACCAATGGTAATAAATTTTTAGTTGAGGGACCATTGTTCCAATTGAGTTAAAGTTAAAGGAATATAGCTACAATTTACTCAAAAAAGTAATTCGTCAATGAATAGCTCCTGCTCCTGCTCATCCTCCTCCTCGTGATGTCAGTGGTCACATTCATCCCTCATCATGCTCTAGGTTGCTACAGCTCAATCATCAGATTCGGCGATTCAGTTTCCGATACAGGCAACTTCTACAACAGCTCTCCTAACAAATCTTTCAACATTTTCTTCCCTCCTTATCGAGAGACCTACTTTCACCACCCGACCGGACGCTGCTCCGTAGTCATAGACTTCATTGGTAGCTAGCGACGCTAAGCCCTAAACCACTTTTCGAGGTGGTAGTTCCCGAACTGTTGAAATGTGTGGTCAATAAGCAAATAAAGGGATATCACTATATAGACTTCCTCACACAGACATGTAGTTTGAAGGCTCAATAAGCAAATAAAGGGGTATCAACATATAGCATTACTCTCGTAGACTTGTGGTTGGAAGGCATGCTGCAGCTGCCTCCTCACGTAGACCTACAGTTGCAAGCTGCAGTTTTTAGAGACTTGTTCGTTTCTGAAGTTCAACATGGTGACAGTATATTCGTGTTACACGTGGTAGCAGCACTGATTGCATGCCTTAATCATTTTTTTTAAATAAAGATTAGTTGTGGGATATGCTTTACATCGAAATTTCACGATTCGAACCATTATTTTGTAAGTCTCGATTCATAAATTATTCTTACAAAAATTAAATTCAATCCAAAATCATTTGTCTACTTAATTATCATGATGAAATTTCATTGTTTCTTATACAATAAAGTTTTTGTCAAAATTTTTTTAAGTCAATTAAATGTTTCAACTATTTCTGATTTGGTTAATATTTTATAAGGATAATCTATGAGATGTAATTTGAAAAATAGATGATTTGAATCATTGAGGTACCGTTTGGTACGCAGACGGGACGGAACGGAACAGGATGGGACGGGACGGGACGAAACAGGACGGAACAGATGATGTAAATATTGAAAAAGATAAGGAGAAATTTTGTCATAAAATGTTATAAATTTGTGTTCCACGGATGTGGAACGGGTTGTTCCAGGGGAAAGATGTGGAACAAAAAATCAGCCAAATTTCGTCCTATGGGACAACCCGTTCCACAGTTTTTAGGCGCACCAAAAGTGGGACGGAACAGCTCGTCCCGTTCCATCCCGTCCCGTCTCACGTACCAAACTGTACCTGAAGTTCAATGTGGTATGGGTCCCACAACTAATCCCAATTAATTAAAAAAAAATTCATTCCCTTAAAGATCTTCTATATATCTATATCTATATATAAGTCAAGCTGCGTGTGAGTAAGTGAGAGTGAGAGAGAGAGACATGGCTTGGTATTATCGGGCAAGTTTGACCATGCACGTCCTCCTTCTCCTAACAGTAGTGATCATCCCGTACGCGAATTGTGGCTACACATCTATCATTGGGTTTGGGGATTCACTTGCTGATACTGGCAACGAATACATCTATGCCCTTGACCACCATAAGGGTCCGTACCACTTCCTCTTCCCTCCAAATGGGGAGACCTACTTTCATCACCCCACCGGGCGCTGCTGCGACGGTCGTTTAATGATAGACCTCATTGGTATGTGCAGTGCATCCACTTATCTATCTTACCATAAGAAAAACAGATCTGCTTTTTTTCTTTCTCAGATTCTCTTTGGCTTTACCTTTTGCAGCTGAATCTATGGGGCTTCCACTAGTACGACCTTATCTTGAAATCCTGAACGTCAATGAAACGGTGCGCAACCTTGACGAGGGTGTGAATTTTGCAGTTGTTGGAGCCACTGCACTTGACACTGACTTTCTTGACCCAATGGGACGTTATGATATATTTACAAACTTCTCTCTAAGAATTCAAGTGGACTGGTTCAAGGGAATGCTATCACCTTTATGCAATACATCCTCAGGTCAATTGCCAAGACTTTTCTTTTGGGTTATGTTGTTTATATACTCGTCCACACAAAATAGTAAGGTACACTTATATTCTGTGTCTAAATATGTTTCTATAAATGAGTCTAAATATATACTTTTTTAATCATGTAGATTTAGGTGCCTCATTTCCCTTATATGTACACTAAGGGTGCGTTTGGTACGTGGGACGGGACGGGACGGAACGGGACGAGGCGTTCCGTCCCGCGTTTGGTGCGCCAAAAATGGGTGGAACGGGCTGTTCCACGGGACAAATTTTGAGTGTTTTTGCGTTCCACCTCCCCCCCCTGGAACGGGTTTGTTCCACGTTTGTGGAACGCAATGTTTTACCATTTTAAGACAAATATACCCCATGTCTTTTTCAAAAATTACACCTTCGTTCCGTCCCGTCCCGTCCCGTTCCGTTCCGTTCCGTCTGCGTACCAAACGCACCCTAAAGGATCTTTTTTTTTTTGTTATAGAACTTTGATTATAACTTTTTATCTATATTATCTATAACAAAACTCTCTGTCTTAACTAAAGGATGGTAAAAACATGATTTTTTTCCTCTATTCCCAATTCAATAAAAATATCATAAAAAAAAAGTAAACAAATTGCTCTTGCACACAATGTGTGTGGACTTAGGCTAGTTTTTATTACATAATTCACCGGTATTAGTTTTGAAAGCAACATATATATGTGGTACATTGATATTGATGGAATATTGATAGTAACGTCTGATAATATTGACCATCTCTCTAAGTTTTAGTTTCTCGCACATTTCTTATTTTTTTTATCCATCGAATTAAATAAATTAAACAAAATATGAACATGATTAAGTATGAATGTATAAAAAAAATTAAAAAAGATGTGTATTTATCATTTTCCGTTTCATTAAACAGTTAGCGGGGACTCAACCATTAAAGTGCAATTGTGCAAATAAGAAGCTGGCTATCATTCATTCCCCTCCATCTAAATTCCATTTCATTTCTTTTGTTTTTACTTTTGAAAGCGTTTCTGGTCCCCATTGCTTTTGTGATTGACTACAATTTCCGGACATGAATCCTCTCCCGATCCAATTGTCCTAATTTTAGGGATTCATCAATCCCGACCGTTGAAATTTGATCCAACGACTAAAAATAGGAGCCCATTTTAAAAGTTATAATAACTTTAACTGTTAGATCAAATTTCAACGGTCCGGATTGATGGATCCTAAGATTAGGACAATTGGATCCGGAGAGGATCCATGTCCACAATTTCCAATGCCACAGAAGTAACAACTTCTATAAACGAACTTTTCTTTTGTTTTCTTTTATGATAAACAACTGCAATGTCAACTTTTTTTTTTCCTGTTCTTTTCGGTAAAGAACTTCAATAATTGAACTTGGTGACCTGAATCTGAAGGTTTCATCTTGGATATGATGTACTTATGTTTTTTACCTTTAATTTACAGACTGCAGGAATCTCCTTTCAAGTTCTCTTATTGTTATGGGACCGATTGCAGGCAACGATTACAACTGTCCGTTTTTCGCAGGAGAGAGTTTGGAAATTGTTAAAACATATGTTCCGTTCGTGATAGAAGCAATGGCTTCAGCCATCAATGTACGAGTTGGAATATCATATATATCTGCTTTTAGTTATGCATCCTTCTTACAATATTGGCTATGAAATGTGGGATTTTCAATAGCACATATTTTTTTTAAACACAAAAATCAAAATTTAAAGGTTTAAATGCCCGAAATATTTTTGTTTCACTGGAGCTCTAGGAATTTTTTTTTTAAGAAACGTAGGCTTTTGGTTGTTTTACATTTTTATTTCTGCAGGAGTTGATTCAGCATGGGGCATCGACACTTTTGGTACCAGGCAACGCTCCAATTGGTTGCATTCCTTGTTATCTTACCTTATATGAGGGTTCAGATGAGAGTGAATATGACCCTTTAACTGGCTGTCTTACCTGGTTAAACAAGTTTTCTGAGTATCACAATGAGCTACTTAAGACAAAGCTAAGTCAGATTCGAAGCCTTCATCCTCATGTCAACATCATTTATGGAGATCTTTACAATGCTGAGCTACAATTGTATCAGTCTCCAGAACATTTTGGTACTGCAACTCTCTAGCACTCGTTTGCTACAGTTTTTTTAATATTAAAAAAATTGAAAACTGAAAACGTAATGCATGATTATCAAACGGTCTTAAATGTTTTAAAGTATTTTACAATTATTGTTAAGATACATGATTATTTGAAGTGTTTCAAATGTTGATCCTCTCGGTGATCAAATCATCGGATTCATCTCATTGCAGGATTTACCGAGAATACTTCCAGAGCATGCTGTGGAGGAGGAGGGACGTACAATTTCAACTTATCAGCACTATGTGGTCTTCCAGGATCACGTGCTTGTGCAAACCCTGCAAAGTCTATCAACTGGGACGGTCGGCACACTACTGAAGCAGCAAACCAGTGGATTGCCAAGGCCTTATTAGATGGAATTTACACCATTCCCCACATTAGTACCTCCTCTGTTTCACAACAGTGATTTGGCCTACAGATTTATTTTGCCATTCATATCACACAAGAAATTATCTTGTTCCATTTGGTGATGTCACTTGGTAGACTTACATCCCATCAATAATTATTTTAAGGGTTATTTAGATATAGGCCCTTGAAACTCTTATTTTTAAAATAAAAACCCACTTAAATTTAAACATTCAAATAAAACCCAAATTTCAAATAGTCTACCATGTAGACAAATATATGACCAACTATTACAATACATTTACAACTTATGCCACAAAATCCTAATTTGGTCAATAAATGTTATTACTCATCCTAATTATGATGAGCAATTAAATCCATATGGATATTTTACCTTTTTTGTATCATAAATATTAGCAACATATATAAATTAATTTACCAAATTAAAAAAGAAAAGACATATCTTGTATGGAAAAACTAATATTGTTTGAATCATGTAATTACCTACATACAAATTAATTTACCTACTTATAAAATATTATACTAATTTACCTGCATTTTGAATCATGTAATTACCTACATACAAATATTATACTAATTTACCTACATTTAAATTAATTTACCTACTTATAAAATATTATACTAATTTACCTACATTTAAATTAATTTACCTATTCCAAAAAAAAAAATAGTGATATTAGATAATGTTCGAATGTTGTGGGTTTGTGCTTGTAGGCAATTAAATCAAGTAGGTAAATTAGACCATTTTGGAAGTAAATTAGACCCTTTAAATTTTGGTTTGATGGAATAGGTAAATTAGACTATTTTGTAGGTAAAAATTGCACTGAACATATCGCTTTTGTTTTGTGTATTAGGGATTGGAGTATTAGCCGAAGCTATTTTGGGTTTATTCTTGTGTTGGTAGGTAAATTAACTTATATATTTAATGCACAAAATTATGAAATTAGTATTATTATTTTTCAATTGGCACGTTATAACAATTTGAAAGTCAATACATTGAATATACAATGAATGGCATGAATTATTTTGTAAAATATATAAAATTAATTAAATGGATAAAACAAGTAACTTATCCAAAAACCCCATCCAAGTATTAATAGGGGTAGTTTAGGCATTCAAAAAATACACAATTTAAAAAGTCAAACTTAATTAAAGAATTTGTTTAGTTGGAGGCTAGTCAATGGGCTTTATTCAAAAAAAAACAAAAACAAAAAGAGATGGGTTTTAGTAGAGGAAAAATATAGTTTCAAGGGCTAATAACAAATTTTCAGTTATTTTGGGTTAAGGGGCTTATACTTCAAGTAATTAAGCGCGTTTAGCTTTGCAACGGTGGTAATGTTATGATCAAATCCCCCTCCACACATGTCACTTGTATCATGTAAAAAAAACCATTCATTAAGGGTAATGCTAATGTTAGGGAGACTAAATTTGTAGATTAATGTTGTAAAGACATGGGAGTTGATGATTGAGTTAATATTAGTTAAGTGTTATTAACGTCCTTATTTCTTCTTAGTATCACATAATTTAATTTATAAATTTAGTCTACTTAGCATTGCTCTTTCATTAATTTGATCGGGTGAATTATTAGAGGGATTTGGATCCCATCCGGATCCAAATTGTGGGGATCCTAGGTACCGTTTGGTACATAGACGGGACGGAGGTTCTGTGTTATGTTTGGTACGCGCAGGACGGAAAGGGACAATTGTTCCGTTCTGCGTTTGGTAAGCGCATGACGGCACAAAACCAAAAGATTAAATGATTAACTTACTCATGTTCCGTCTGTTGTTTATACAATGTTTCTGCATAGGACGGGATGAGACAAATTTTTTTTTGGAACTTGTTCATATTTGAACACATATATGCTTATCTATGATATATTTTTTACACTAACACTACTGGCAGATATGGACTTTCCTGTGTTCATATATTCGTACCGTGTGTAAGTCGAGAAAATTGAAAATATGAAATAGCAAGGGTGCATCTTTTCTTCTCTGCAGCCATTTCTAGCGCTTCTTTGTAGCTGCCCTGATATTTCCCTGATAACGTAGGAAAAGCATAAGCATGCATTGGTCCTCATTCTTAATCAAAACAATAAGTATGAGTAAGATTGTATATATATTATATAACATTCAAACAATTTGTATAGTATAAGTTGAGCTGTGAGAGGATTGGATGTCTATGGTCATGGTTGTCATGTAATGTTGAAAAATATACAAGTTTAATGATCATGCTTGTCGTAAATGTTTTAGGTTTAAACATTTAGAACTTAACCAAAGAAAATGAAATATATATCTAGAACTTAAACATGAAATATCCAAAATTAAACATTCGTCCTGATTTAAAAAAAAAAAAAAAAAGATAATGTCTTGCTAAAGCAATAATGAAAGCACTAAACGTTGATATAGTTCATCATACTAAACCCCCCAAATGCTAAATTTGACTTGTGTGAGTCATCCAAGTACACCAAATACGTATCAGATTGGTATCTTTCACTAACTTCATTGAAATTCTTAGCATCTGATCGTATGAGAGACCAATGGCCTGAAGCTCAGAAGGTAACCTGGCTTTCGCTTCTTAGAAAGTAAAATTTTCACCTAACTTCTTCATTTCAGTAACTGCTTTATCCCAACTTTCACTGATAACAGCTACAATATTTGCATTAGCATCATTCCTATTCCTCTTCCTCTTCCTCTTCCTAATAGGTTGAGATGCACTAGATGTAGCAACATAAGGAGATGGGGTAGGTGAAGTCGGAGGCATTTCGGAGGTCTCACAAAATTAATAAAAGAGTGACACAAAGAGGGACAATGGAGGTTACATATGTGAAATAGAGTCGAACACTAAATTCATCATTAGAACAATATGATTCACTAGAAACTTCATCATCTACCAGTTCATTGAGCATAGAAAATATGTACAGTTACCCGTGAAATGCTCTGAAGAAAGAATTGTCTATCAAAATCTTAGAAAAAGAAGATTAGAAAATTAGTCTTGCCTCTGAAGCTTCAAGGATGAACATCGTAGTACTAGATAAAATGCTTTTCCATTTAGGGGACAAAACTAAGATTTCATGACAAACTTCCTGGTATCAAGCAGGAGGACAGTGACTACAATTTCAAAAGAATTTTTCAGATCCAGATTTTTTATATAATTTACATAAACTAAAGTCCATGGCTTTTAATCTTTCAATTACAGTTTGAGTAGAAATGTCACTAATATGAAAAGGACAAATTAATGCATCTGCTATAAAATGCATTATCCTAAAACAATACAATTTAGATCATTTTACATATCATCTCAATGTAAGAGAAACAATCTAATTTAACTTTCCACATCAGGATTAATGTATACATATTTATCCGCACTTCTTTTCATATATAATCTCTGTAAAATTCAATTTGAAAGTCATTCGTAAGAGTCAGACTAAGAACGTTTAACATATATGCATAACATAAAAACTGAAACTGTATTTAAACCAGGAGAAATCATACTTGTTAAAGACTTAATTCCAACAAGGAAAAGATACATGAAGTACTTTTTGAAAAAAAAATACATTTAATATTCGTAATGAGAGGATAAAAAATAATTAACTAATTATACTATACTACTACAAAAATGTTCTTCAGAAAGCAGTATTTCTTTTGTGTTCCAACTTCGAAGCGTAATGTATTATCTCAAACATCTATTCCAAATGTTAAATATACCTCTTAAGAGCACCAGCAGAAATTAAAACTACAAACAAAAATTCTTTAAAGCCCTCCTTAATTGCTCCATAATTATGTTAAAAAACAACGCTCCATGGAAAAGGTCGATAGAGATTTATTACCACAAGATTTGTATCATGAATTTCCAAATATGCAAAGAAGCACACAAATGCCCAGGGTGTCACAATTAACATGGAATATGGATACGAAAATGTCAAGAAATCCTACTAAAATACAATTCTGCAAAATCTTACAAAAATACAGAACCTAGATTTAACATACTAAAAGAAGTTCCCGAAGGTCCTTGCACTCTACACCCAATTCAGCAATGCTGAGAATTAGTTACTATATAACCATCCAACTGACACTATACAGGAATCTGACCCCCCCCCCCCTCCCCCTTCCAAAAAAAAGGAAAACTGAAAATCAAACCACAAGCAGACCACTTATCAAATACAATTCCCAAGCACAAGTTAAACCAGTGAAACCAAGAAAACTAACTTATTTTCTCAGAATCATCCTATTTTCCATAGAAAAATCAAGAAAACGAAA
Source organism: Malus domestica (assembly GCF_042453785.1). NCBI lineage: Eukaryota > Viridiplantae > Streptophyta > Magnoliopsida > Rosales > Rosaceae > Malus > Malus domestica. Next base: position 39,096,235 of record NC_091670.1, on the reverse strand, counting down.
AAGTAAAACCCAAACAAAAAAGCAAAATCAAAGATCTACAAAGAGCAAAATTAAACCTGGAACCTGGAGATGCAGAGCTTTGAGTTCCACTCCGTGGGGAAGAGAGAAGAGAGGCTACGGGAGAGGATGAGGAGGAAGGTTGCGAGAGACCAAGGGGAAAAAAAGGCAGCAGTAGAGAAGATGGAAAGAAGATGATATAATTTTAGGGTTGTTTTATGATTTAGATGGTGTAAATATTGAAAAAGATAAGGGGCATTTTTGTTTTAAAATTTTATAATTTTGTGCTCCACATGGTGGAATGAGTCGTTCCAGGGGAAGGTGGAACGGAAATTTAACCAAAATTCGTTCTGTGGGACAGCGCATCCCACTGTCTTTAGTGCACCAAACGTGGGACGATGACGTTCCATCGCATTCCACGTACCAAATGATACCTTAGAGATTCTCACATTTTAGCCATTTATCGTGTATCGTGCGGTCAGAAATTATTTGACTTTTTTTATTTAAAAATTAAACAGAAATAGTATCTGACAAAAACTGATCGCACGATATACGATAAACGGTTAAGATGTGAAAAATCCCTAAAACCCCTACAAAGTGAATCCATAGAAACCTCTTCCTTATTAGAGCCTCCATGTTCCAATTGAAGCCATCATATCCCAAATTAAACCTTGCTTGTTTTGCTTTTCTTTTTTTTTTTCAGCTCTAGCCCCTTTCTAGCTAATGAAGTGTCTATTGACAACAACGAAAAAAAAGAAGCCTCCAAGCACTAAAATAAACTTTCATTTCCCAAATACATACACGTTTTTATTCTTTGTCAACCAAATATAAGTTTCAAAGATTGAATTAGAGACTCCACGTCCCAATTTGGTGTACACCCTAGTTAGTAATTAGTGTATGATACGCATATTATACGTACTTATTTTTAAAAAATAGTTTTATTAGTTTCTTATGGTTCTGTATAATTCGTTAACTTACATGCTTTTTGAAATTGTACTATATATACCCAAATTGGATGGTATATATACACGTATGTACTTTTTATGTGGATAAATATCAACAATAAATGATAAATTTATATACGCTAATATATAATAAATGCGAACAAATAGTTTAACAGAGTATGAACAAAACAAAATAATATTAAACAGACAAATCAAAGATCGAGGCTTGCGTACCGCAATGTTCTTAAAACAGAAATTTCATCCCTACGCAATGCTTGTAGTTCTACGGACATCTGCTTCACTAGGATTCAACGATCAAGTCAGAATTCCAGCACTGGAAAACTTGACTTCTGGCGAATTTCTTTGCGGTTCTCTCAGTAAGAATGTTTGGGATTGTAGAAGAAGAATTCTCATTTTCTGTGTTCTAAATGCCATACAGATGAATGTATATATAGTAGATGTATGCATGTTTGCAACATGTATGAGAATGAAATGCGTCTGTTGGGAGAAATTTTCTCATATGGGTGCTTTGCTCTTTGTGTTCTTTCATCAGACTTCATCTAAAAAGATGAGTCTGTTAGTAAAAAATAATTAATTAATTAATTAAATTTGAAATTAATTAAAGAATTTAATTATTAGAGCCTGAGTTCAAGAGCCCCAATTCCTAAGGCTCATCTTTTGATAATTAATTATATATCAATACTAAGGGAAGTGTTATTGGCACTTCAAAAGCCTCATTCTACATTCCTCAAAAGTGTATTTTTCTTTCCAAATATAGAAAGTTTGGAGTGTGGAATGAGATTTTTGGAGTGCCAATTACAATTCCCAATACTAATTATCAATTAATTAGTACACCGCAAAGCCCAACTCCAAGGTTGAGCCCAATTTTATTCTCTATGGTCTATCACTCAAATCACTTTCTATAAGGGACGAAACCTTATAAAGTGAGGAAACCATTTGGTAGTGATCAATGTGGGATAATGAAACTTATACTCAAAATTTCCAACAAACTTTACTAACTCCGATATATAGAGGGTTCAACTTAGTTCATGGAGGCTTTAGTGTTGGATGTATGATTTGAAAATCAGAGTGTGAAGAACAAACGGGGAATAACAAACCAAAATTGAAGAAATCAACTACAAACATTTCAATAATTTTATTAGCTGAAAAGAAATATTACCATGACAACTACAAATTAAAAGACAGCATTGTGACTAATTTGTTATGAACCGAGTTACAGAACACCATATCAATATAGAACTAGCCCTAATCTCTAAGGTCATCTCTAACCGAAGGGTCCAGATGGCCGAAAATAGCTCGAAAATCGTTTCCAACTGAGGGCTAGGCCAGAGGGCTTGTGGGCCCCACGAAATCTGAAAGGGCCAAAGGGCTAGAGGGTTGGCCCAATCTAGCCAGCCCCAGGCTGGGCCAGAAATTCTTGCATTCCTGTCGGATATAATCGACAGGAATTCTAGGCCAAAGTTCAAATGCAATTGCTAGTTGACGTCAGCTAGCCGTTTTTTTTTTTTTACAATTTTATTTATTTTTACACAATTTTTTCTTTTAACTTCTATTTTACAAAATTTGTTTTATATTTTTTCTAAATTATATTTTTTTCCTATAACTTCTATTTTACAAAATTTGAATTTAATTTAAGTTGTTGTTTTTAAATAATAAATTATGTTGTAGTTTTTTGCAGTACTTAGCCGTTGGATTTAAATTTGAATTTAAGTTGTAGTTTTTAAATAATAAATTATGTTTGGCCCTATGATCCTCGGTTGGAGACGGTTTTTTGTAATAGGGCTAAAATGAGCTTTATGGCCCTTTGACCTTCAGTTGGAGATGGAGGCAAATATGACAATGTACTGTTCATTAAAATATTAATATCTTGGAAGACCAGAGGGCTAAAACGAGTCATTTGGCCAACCTTCAGTTGGAGATTGCCTAATAGCTAGGCAAGGAAATGAAACTAGGCGCAAATCATAAACTCACAAGACAATCCAAACAATAAAATAACTTTTTGTTTTTGTTTTTTTTGGAAACAACAATAAAATAAGCTTAAATTCTTTTCAATGCTATGCAGTTTAGAGTAATCTTAGTATACCACATTTGAATATCAATGGTGTTGAAGCCATTTTTGTTTTAGTGTCCGTTGTACCCGTAATGAGGACACTTGTGCTCCTGCTCATAACTCACAGGACCGCCGCTATAAATGGCATACACACTTCAGCCAAATATCTAGTTGAATATACTTGTACAAGATTTAAAGCTCCAACTGCTAAAAAGCATCATTAACCATGCATGTAGCTAGAAAAAAAAATAGTATATATTAAAAAAGAACACAAACAAAATCCGATCGAATTGGCAAAACATTAAAAAATGAAGTTGATTAATATCCTTGTAGTCTCCTCTTTATGCCTCACGTTGTGTTTGAGCACTCTAGTCTCATCAAGTCTTCAACCCTACCAGGCAATATTCAACTTCGGCGACTCCCTCAGCGACACCGGAAATTTCCTTCTCTCCGGTGCCCTTGCATTTCCCGTCATCGGAAAGCTCCCTTATGGAGAGACCTTTTTTCAACACGCAACCGGTCGCTGCTCCGATGGACGGCTTGTCGTCGATTTCATTGGTAACTCTCTCCTCTCCCTCCTCCTCCCTTAATTTGTCAGTTACTTTCTGTAAACACAATTTATGTCAATAAAACTGGTATGAATAAATTTGCTCTTTAACGGACTGCATGCTAATAACAACTCCAAAAGCAACACAGACATATGATAATAAATCATTTGATACTGTTTTAGTTGAGGCATTTGGGTTGCCACTTTTGCCACCCTACCTAGCACTGAACAAAACCCAAGATATTCAGCATGGAGTGAACTTTGCTGTTGCTGGAGCCACTGCACTTGACCCAGAATTCTTCTACCAAAGAAAAATCGGACCGGTTATGTGGACGAATGACTCTTTGAGCACTCAGCTTGGTTGGTTCAAGAAGCTGAAGCCATCACTTTGCAGCACCAAACAAGGTAACAATTCAATCTGTAATCTAAATTACTGACTTAATTCACATTTATTTATTTACTTATTTTTCAGAGTGTGACAACTACTTCAAGAAGACTCTCTTTTTGGTGGGGGAGATAGGTGGAAACGATTACAATTACGCTTTCTTTGTCGGTGGCAACATGGAACAGCTCAAAGCTTCAGTACCATATGTTGTTGGAGCAATTACTAACGCCACCAGTGTATGTCACATCAGTAATAATATATCAATAACAGTCAATAAGTCATCGTATATAAGATTCGTCACGTCATGCATCAACAATATATAACCACACACATGCAGTACGTTTGGTACTAGCATCTAACAGTATGTAGTTACCTACATACGGATAAGCGTCTCATACTTATATCGTTGTATATATTAGTCATTAAAAGTCATTGTACACAAAAATTTGTCACATGATTGACCTAATTAGTTGGGGACTTGTGGCAGGCATTGATAGAAGAAGGAGCAGTGGAGTTGTTGGTGCCTGGAAACTTGCCAATTGGATGTTCAGCCGTGTATTTGACTTTGTTTCAAACCACTAACAGAGCTTATTATGATAAACGAAATGGGTGTTTGAAGGCTTTCAATGCTTTCTCCAAATACCATAACAGTGAGCTCAAACGTGCCCTAGCAACACTTAGACAGAAATACCCTCATGCAAACATAATATATGCTGACTACTATGGCGCAGCCATGCCCTTTTTCCATGCCCCTCAACATTATGGTAAGTTCTATATATTACATTTATATGTTGTGGGAAAAAAATATATTACATTTATTTATAAAAAAAAATCATTCATCAATCAACAAGTATGAAATTATTTATTGAATTAAATCAAAATTAAGATTTTTATATATTCGTTTAAGTATCGTAATTTTTTGATTGAATTTTGCAGGATTCAAAAGTGGGACTCTAAGGGCATGCTGTGGAGGAGGAGGGTCATACAATTTCAATAATTCAGCAAGGTGTGGACACATAGGATCAACTGCCTGTAAAGATCCATCTTCCTATGTAAACTGGGATGGAATTCACTTAACAGAAGCTGCTTATCGCTACATTGCCGAGGGCTTGATCCATGGCCAGTTTACAAAACCCATTTAGCTTATATGTGATTAGTTACTTCGTCTTGATCGTGTACTTTGATAAATAAAAAACGTGACGTTTGAACTTGAGATTTCTTCCAAAGTTATAAAGAGAGTTTGACTCGTGGCTATTTTTATCTTGTCTACCCTATACATGATTGGTCGTTGCTTAATTACCTTTATCGTATAATTATTTATTTTTTGGGAGACAAGGGTTTTGAAGTTGATTCTCTTCTAACATCAAACACAAGACTATATCCATGGCCATTTTACCGCACACCCCTAGGCTCTATGCGTCCAGTACATGTGATCACATCACCCTGCTTATAGATATGATCATTTTCATCATATGATTATTATTGTTTTAATGAACTGAAAAGAAATGCGAAGTTCGAACTTGAAATCTCTTTTAACGTTAAAACATCCATACTAACAAAAATAAAATAAGCTTGATCCATGGCCGTTTACCAGCCCCTCTAACTTATACAATGGTTAATTATCGCGTTAGACAAATTACAAATGGTACATTGATTGATTTGTCTATAATACGATTGGCCTAATCTAAACTCAAAGTCAAGAAGTATCAACCATATGTCATGCTTTCGCTTTGAGTCGTCAAATCGCCAATTTAAATGGTTAACCCCATTTTGGAGATGGTCTTGGGTGTAGGTGGCAGAGGTGGTGAGTTATAGGTTGGTTTGAGGAGGGTGGGGTTATTACATGGTTTTATGTCTAGAGTCCGCATGAACACGTGGTCCGAAAGTCAGATTCTAAAATTTCTCCTTACCTTGTAATAAGAATCAATTAACACTACTGTGACGAGCGTTGTAGACACAAGAGACACTTCAATGACAGCCTATTTTCTCATGTTAGTAGTAGTGAACAAAGGGACATTAATCTAGCTAACTACTAGAGTACAACTAGTTCAGTATTCTGTAAAATCCATTTCTTTCACAGACTGAACCACAAAGACATGTTTCTCGTGGTGGTCCAATTTTCGTTTCCGGGTTTGCTTACCACAAAAAGTATGGTTGGCTTTGATACTTTCTTGTTTTGGTCGTGAGAAGATTAAAAAAAAAAAAAAAAAAAATTAAATGGAGATGCGGGGTATCGATCCCCGTACCTCTCGCATGCTAAGCGAGCGCTCTACCATCTGAGCTACATCCCCGTTGAATTCTAACCCTCTGTTGTTTCTTTTAAAAAAGGAAAGAACTATATTACCCAAGACGAATGCTGAAGAGAAGTAAACTTTGAAGGAGTTATCTGTTCAATCTAATTTGATCATGCTAAAAGTTTTGAAATTTCCATTCCAATTTCATCTTTTAATTTTTTGTTGTCGCTTTTATGGGCCGACAATTAAATAAATTAACATAAGTAGTGAGATGCAAGCAGTGTATTAAAATGATTGTGTTGACATTATACATAATACAGATGCAGGGTTCAGAAGTGTTCTAACGGTCTGTTGGAGGGCGAGGATCGTACAATTTCAATAGTTCAGCAACGTGTGGAAGCCCAGCTCAACCACTGGCAAGCATCCATACTTGTATGCAAATTGGGATGGAATTTACTTAACAGAAGGAGCCTATCGCAACATTGTTCCATCGTTGCCAAGTTTAGTAATTTTAGCACTCCCCACTAGCTAGCTTCAAGCCTACACCGTATTTTTTTAATATAAGGTACTTGAAGCATGCAGATATTTCACTTTTCGTTTCTTTTGTTATAAATTATATTGAGGGAAGGAAAAATTAAACACTAAATTTCAAATGTATAGATGTAGAATAAATGTTTTTAATCATTTAAGTTGCGAACCTTTCCTTAATATTTCACAAACGAAACACAAATTTATGCTATATCTTTGATTTTTATGTCTAGTTTTATACAAATGAATTAAGTCAAATATTCCAAGGTTTTAGGACAACTAACATTTCAAATAAACACCCCACTTATATTGTTGTAAACTAAACCAAAAAACAATCAAGTAAAACAAAACACAACAATTTCAAAGTTCCTCCAATATAGGAGTATCTCTCGAACAACATAAGCTTTATTGATTATTAATAAATACAAGAGAACTCACAAACACATAGTGTTCTCAAGTATACAAACTTATGCCTCTCACAAACTTTCACACAAAACTCTATCCCACATCCATCTATTTATACTAATAGATGTCGTAGGTTTACACAAAGTCCCTAGAATATAGGAAACCAAATCCTATACTAAAACCAAATCCCAAACCAATTAGGAAACACAAATCCAAATATCTTGCATCCAAGATATCATAATCCTTGTTTGATTCTTGTTTTAGTTTAGGCATGTTGATTTAATGCCAAATCCAACATATATATCATGTGACAGAGCAACCAAGACACACACAGAACTGATATCTTCTAAATATAAATCCACTCAAGAAATCAAGAATCTAAAGTAATCAGAATTGATCATCATCCTCCTCATGGTCCTTGAGCACCCAAGAACCATCTTCCAGTTGAGTCATACACTTGTTCTTCTCACAACGCCACGACGCCGGTATAAGATACTCCTCCTTCAAAGCATCAACACTTTTATTTACCAGTGCTATGTCACGCTTGACTTCCAACTTGAACCCTCCTTTACTCCCTTGGGTTCCTGCAACTCCATGCAAGTACCCTTCCATGTTATGCCAACTCACTACTCCTCCAGGACTCTTCAGGTACTTGGATTTTTGCGTGTCGATTTTCAACTCTTCTCCCACGTCAGAGTACCCCAATAAAATTGGGTAGTTAGGGACAACATCTAAAGCGTTACGAATGCGCAAGGCTCGAAGATCTTTGTAGCCAGAGAAGACCTTCTCAAAGTTCGAGTTTCCAACTCGAGGGCTGGCGAACACAATGGCTGTAACTGGGCAGGCTTTGTTTGGCATGTCCTTTGGCCTGTTCAGTCCATTGGCAACAATGTCAATTGCACTTAGTGTGGCAACTGCTGCACCCAAACTATGCCCTGTTATGGTGATACTAATTTCCTCATCCTTGTATTGCTCTATTAGTCTCATAACTTCTTCAATGACCTAGATACATAAAACCCAGTAGTCATAATAACATTAAAAATTAAAAATTATCTCATTTACGTGTAATATTGTCTTACCAAAATTGGCATTCATGTTATGTTACAGACTGTTAATTCAAATTGAATGTGATCTTACCTGGTGTCTGGCACTGGTTTTGTTGAAAGGCGAGCGTGAATCATCTGAAGTATATATGGAGTACCAACCTTGGTGCACCTTCGGATCACCTTCCTCACCAAGTATGTTTGACGCAGAAACCAAATTAAATTGCAAGTCATTAACCCACTCCAAGGACTGCACAGTGCCTCTCCAAGCAATCACAATGTCTCTCCTCCCCAACACAGCCTTCCCTTCATCTGTAGCCACAGCAATATACGCCATCCAGTTTGATTCCTTGCACCAAGACTCCCTTGACAAAGACTTAATGAGGAAGGCCTCAGGGACTTGAATCTGCGACGTTGCGTACACAAACTTAGTCACATTATACTTAAAAGGGTTGCCTTTCTCTAAACCAACTTTGGAGAAGAAGTTTTTTCTGGCATATCTGCTGCTTCCAGCATACTTTGATGTCTTCTCTGAGTTGAAGGCATCATAAGTAGCTTGAGCCATTTCTCCGTAGTGGATTATGTATCGACGGAGATCAATGTTTAGAGGATCCAATAGCCCGTCCCATTTGTTTTCGCCGCTTAGGTGCTTCCATTTTTTGGCTATGCTATGATTGCTATCCATCTTTTTCTTCACACCAAGCATCCTTGTGGGGAGGATGAGCCTTATTGCCTTCTTTATATAAACTCCTCGAAAAAATCTAGAAAGCATTAAGAAGTATATATGTTCAATGCATCACGTTGATGACTTTTCGTACTTAGTACATACACTGTAAAACTCATGGGTTGACTAGAAGAAAGCTAACATTTGTGATTGATGCCTGCAAATATAAGTTTTGAAATCATGGAAAAGTTGAAATGTTAGGGTTTGATCGGTGTTCGCTCGAGATTGGTGGTGGTTTCATAGCAGTCCAAACAAAAGTGATATTAAATTCAAGCCAAGAATAGGAAATTTTGAAGTATATGTTATTCTGTTGCTGCAAGCAATGTGATTGCATCCCTTAGACATTAGGTATATGCCAAATCTGATAAAATTTTAATATTCTTGGATTGGAAGTCAGTAGAATCACTTCAGAGATTGGTGGTTGGAAAACTTTTAAGTTCAAATTTTGGTTTTCCTAATTTTCCAACCATCTTTCGTCAATGTCTGGGATTGAATAAATTTAGGTTTTGGTTTACTTAACAAGAAACATTAAGAAAGAGATCGCCTATTTATTTTATTTTATTTTATTTTATTTTTGTTACAAAAGAGTGCTTATCCTTTATTGGGTTACATAAACATAAAGAAATCAGATGATGACTTTTTCTTTTGCTCAAAGGAAAGCATGCGCATTTGTGAAGAGTATGACGGCTGGCAAGTTGAAGAAGGCAAATCTTGTACATTTGTACATACATTTTTGGATGATATGAACTAAAGAAATAACCAACTGTCCACCTGCCTTGACTCTTCCCACTAAACAAAATATCCCCATACTAGTACAAAAACACACTTGCGCGACGAAAACTTGCACGATGGAGCAAATTACGTTGTACAAGGACATTTTGCGCAACGTTGACAACTAAACGTTACCCAAGGACATTTTGCGCAACGGGACTTTGCTCGACGAAGCATTCCGTCGCGCAAAACTGTTTAGCCAACGAAGGTGTACCTTCGTTGCACAATGTTGGGAAAAAAACGGTAAAAGCCTTAGTTTGACGCCAGAAAATTGCGAGACAGACCACATGCGTGTTGCGTGAAGTACCAACCAATACTTCAATTAAAGGGTGTTTGCACGATGGAACAACCGCGTTGCGCAAAGAGTTTTTGCTCGACAGACAAATGTGTCACGCAAACACCCTTTGCATGATGTTATGATTCTCCATTGTGTAAAGAGCCTTTGCGGGACGTGATTGGTCCGTCGCAATTTTCTGAAGAAAAAAAAATCATTGCAATCAGAGTTAAAATAACTATTAAATCGTGGTTTTTTGTTTATAACCATTGAAAAGTTTCGTCTCTTTACTTGATTTTTGAATGTTTGTTTTTTTGCGATTTTTGGCATATGCGATCTCGAAGTACATACAAACAAGTTTGACGGTTGGATCGTTGAAACTAGTTTCGTAGAATGCGTACCCCGTCAAAACAATAGATTCACTAACACTTAGAGTTTATTTATACTTTAATTAAGTATAACATAAGATTTTGTGGTATCCACTAGTGTAAATATTTTAGATTAAAGATCGAGTTCATTCATTGTATTCATATTTTATGTTGATAATCTGACTGAGGAATATGTGACTAGCTATGAGGATGTGACACAAATTCTGCTTAAGGTGGGCTATATATGTGCAATTTTCTATTTACTATTGAGGTTGAATGCCTTTTTCGACAACATTTGACCCTCGCTAACGATAGTTTGTTTTGTAGTGTGAGATGGGTGCCTCCTCTTTCAGACCGACCACAAGACAGGTCATCGCCCTGACAGAGGAAGTGGAAACCCTAAACGATAATATTGAATCCCAGGAAGCAACCCAAGATGCTCGGGAAGCCCAGATTGCGGCCCAATTTTCGGCCCAAGACGAGAAGATGAGCATGATCTTACATACCTTATAGATGTCCGGCCTCCAAATCCTGATGGTAGCACCTAATATTGCTCCACCTTCGACCTCCCAACCACTTCGCTCAGCCGATACCTAGTAATCTGATGCATCAAACCCAGACGACTACTTGTTGTAGTTTTTTTCTTTTATGTTCGGACAGCTTGTATGTACACTTTCATATATTTTATAATTAAATATTTTTTCTTGGTTTATTAATTATTGTTTATAATTTAATTAAAATATTTATAAAAAATTAAATAAAAAATATTTTGTCCAAAAGAAAAAAAAAAGGGGTTTGCGCAACGACGACAATACTTGCATCACGCAAAAACTTTTGAGCAACGTAGGTATGTCATCGCGCAAACCTTGTCTTCACGACCTTTGAGCGACGTTTTATGCATGACGAAGTTTTCGTTGGGCTAATATTCTGGCAACGTTTTTTGACTTTGGGTTATGAACTATGTTTAGTCGCGCAAACTGTTATTTGTACTAGTGCCGTAGAAAAGATAGTGAAATCAGCACTATGGGGCAACAGTTGTGAACTATTATTAAGGCTTGGAGCAAAATTATGTACTTGGCCCAATGGAACTTTTATATGCACACAAGGTTGAAATTCCAAGCACCATAGTTGGTTCATTTTTTTTCCCCTAATCCAATCACAGGGAAAGGGAGTTGAATTTAGGTGAGAAAAGTAACACGTTGGTCGAGCCAACTTGAATGAACTCATGTCTATAATCATGGCTTTTTAACCTCATCACTTAAAGTAAGTTTTTTTTTTCACATTAGGCATATTGTAGAACATGAGAAAATATTCTATGGCACGGATACATCATCATAGTACATTGTTATGTGTCAATGATATACTATCATGTGTAAGTTTTCTCCACATAAAACTATATCATTAGCATAGGACATCACAATAACGATATATCTGTGCAAGTTATTCTCCGGTCTTCTATTTTTTAAGAGTGAAATAACCTAACTTCCAAACCATCTACAAAGTATGGGTCACTGAAATCCAATTTTACCAATTTCTTTCAAGATAGAAATGGTGGTAATATTCTCTCTTTCAGCTGTCACTTGTTTTGCTGCACACCCCATGTCACCCTACTGCAATGTGCTTCGGACTAAGTTCGGACAACACAGTAGTCCTTTTAACTTTTTTCATATTTTTTGGGAGGTGATACCTATAAACTCAAATCTTATAGGGGATATTATTCTCCAACATATATACAGACATACATGCATGTTCCCTGAGAAATGGTAAAGCCCCACAACCATAGTCCTATCCCGTCAGAGTCCGTGACCAGCCTCTCCAGCTTCACGAGACTTGTTCCCCTCTGGACAAATTAGTGATCAGATAATAATCCCGCACATATTCACCTGAATCATCACCTCCCTCTTTCACAAATGCGTGATCGGTGATTCCTCCTCCTTGGCATTTAGGGTTTCATTAGGGTTTTATCTCATCTCTTACAGAAGACTTGGTGTAGTTGTTGTAAGTTTCTCATGTTTCAAAAAATTCGAAGTTTCTCTCTCTTTTGATTTACTTGGTTTTTGACATTGCACTCAAAATTTGATGGTGGTCAGCCACCAACTCTTGCTTAATGTATTCAATTGAACCAGAGACAAAGCATATAGCAACTATGTGTGTCATTTTCCAACGACTCCGAGTGTGTATGTCTGTATATATGTGCTTCTATATATAATTGCTTCACTGTACCAGATAATACACCGATTAAATGTCACATGGAGGTCATGTCAATGCACGCCATGTAAATGCTCATGGGCACCAATTTCTTTTATTGAGTTTATATCTTAAATGATGGATGCGTCTCTAGACTCTCTACTAGGTATGATTATCGGTCGGATCGGAAATACATGTGTCAAATTCCAATACAAAAAGTTTCGAAAATGCATATCATTTTCAATTTTGGAATCAAAGTTTTAAAAACTCATGCCGAATTTGGTATTTTCGGCATGGGTTATTTCAAAATTTCAAAATTTCAAATTATGGGGTTGTATGACTTCATAATATAAAGTACTATAGTTTTTAAATTCTCATTTTGTGTATGTAATATATTCAACAGAGTTGTAATTGAAAAAAAGAGTTACATATTTGAGTACACTGTTTACAAATTCAAAGTCAATAAGTTCATTTTTTTCGTAATAAAATAAGTACATAATTAAGTATAGGTAATAGAGATATTCAAGTCTTTGAATTTCGGTTTTGATTCGAAATACTAAATACACTCCAATTCCTGTATAATATTCATTTTGGATTATTTTGGATTTCGGAATTTCAGTTTCAAATTTGAATCGGACTGAATATTTGAAATATTTCTGCTTGAAATCGGTCAGAAATGGACATTCCTATCCAAGTTGCATCCATAGTCTCTGCACACATTAGCTAGAGTCTTACTTATTTAAATTAAATGAGCTACAAAGTAAGCTTATATTTGTGTTATTACCTAATTTTCTTTTTATTTAATTTCAATTCAATGTCACTTAGTACTATTGTTTAGTGGTATTCATCTTCACTTGTAAGCGAGAGGTCTACGGTTTAATTCTCGCCATAGGCGAATTTAAACTCACATTATTGATAGCCTATTGTGAGGTTTAGTCTATTCTCCTACCCTATTAATGTATATAATATCATTTGTTAAAAAAATTTTATTCAAAAGTTAAAAATAAACACAGTTACATGAATGCGGAGAAATCTTTTTTTTTTTTCTCATTAAATAAGAGAATGACATGACATGTACTTGGTGAGCAATATTGGACGTAACTCGTAAGATTAAGAAGTGGTGGCGTAATGGAAATTGTTGTTGTACTAAATAATACATTCAGGCAATGGTCCCGGCTAATTATTAGGTTTAGACTGTCTAATGGACTGATGGAGCCCTAAAAAGATGTACATATCGTGCTTCTTTGGCCTTGGGATTACTTACACGTTCTGTCGTATGCAGAAAACTGCTGCATATTAACCGTTGATATATATATATATATATATATGCATGCATGCATGAAGTCGGAGAGGACCACTTTCGATCACGTTGGTATTTACTCCTGCTGGGGCTAGGGTTTGCTTGTTACATTACTTTCATTTCGTTTTCATATCTGATTTCCTGCAAAAAAACAGCTCCTCACAGTTACTTTTTGCTAATTCGTGGTATAATAGCTTTGTAAATTCAAATTGTTCTATGATATCCTATTTAACAATCTGTTGGTGTGCCCAAAGAAACTTTGGTATGATTGTTTGATTAGAGATCAAGTTTGAGTGTGACTATTGAAGTTGGATCGATGCGACCACCAAATTACTAGAGGCTCTGTTTTGCAAGCGTAATTTGACTGTCTTGGACAAGACAACATTGTCTCTAAGAAAAGACATAGGAGACTTAGAGTTAACGGAAGACTTGGTATAAGTGTAGTGACGTTCTATTATTCATACAGCTGATCCAGTGGCGGATTCAGGAAATAATATTAGGGGGGTCAGTAAGAATTATGAGCGTAGCGCGCAATTTTTTTTAACAGAAATAGCATGCATATCGTCATTTCATTGAGTCTTGGTAGGTCTGAAGTCAATTGGAAAGGCATACTGCACACCTGTTAATGCCTCATTTGCGTGGGTAACTAACATGTTCCAAGGCTGTTCCCATATGAATACTTAACAAAGAAATACACTTATCTTGAACACACTAACAATGTTTGATATCATTGCATCCCATTAATATGTTTGTCTAAGAATGATGATGCTTTATTATTATCTGATATCACCATTTCATTTACTTTGCATTTTTGGATAGTTTTTTACTTGGTTCCTTTTTTTTTTTTTTTTTTTTTTGCCTACAATTGTAATCAAAACCAACAAACAAGCCAGAGGTAAATAATATTAGGACTAGACTGCAAAGGGGCAACACCTCTCTAATGCATTTTATCAAGCAGTTGAATGGCATATGTGAAGGGCAACTCCAACCTTTAAAAGGGCAGCACCCAAGTCATCCATGGACATTCACCGAAATTCGAAGGGTCAGCACTCAAGTTATCTCTGAACATTCACTGAAGTTTGGGGGGTCAGCCTACCCCCTGCCCCTCAATGCATCCGCCCCTGAGCCGACCCACTTAGTTGGATAAGGCTTTGGTGTTATTGTTGTATTTCTTAAAAACTAGATAAACTTTGTTGTGTTAAATTTTCATATTGCGGTTATTTTCTTAACAATGTACATTATCATGAGTATTTCAATCTAAATTTTATATATAAATAATTCTCCCAAAGATATTTATATTTGACGTCCCTTAATAAGCTGAACATGAATCAGTCTCACTCACAATGTAAATTGAATGGAAGGAGATTCAATTTGTAGATAAAATTTTGTAAACTAAATGACATGAAAGTTGATGATTGAATTAGTACTTAAACGTTGATAAATATGTTCATTCCTATTGATAACACATCGATCATTAGTTTACAAATCTGTCTATAAATTAAGTCACCTTAGTATTTTCCGAACGAAAATGGCTAAGCAGGGAGATTGAGAGGGGTACTGAGAACTTCATGTACATTCTAAACTTCTAATGTCAACCTCACAGCAGCTGTAACAGCCTCAAACCTGCCGCCCTCTCTCTCTTAAACGTAATCACTGTTGAAATCTAGGCAAGAAATTACAGTGACTTTACCTTATATGGTCTGCTCCAATGCAGTTGCGGTCAATTTTTTTTGCCCCAAAGCTCAAGTCACTGTTGCAACACACAGATTTAAAAGTGCCAAAAAAAAAAAAAAACAAGTCCCCAGATTTGTTTTCCCCCACTCCACTCACGTTCCCTCACTGCAATGCAACATTCTGAGCCTTTGATTTTTTTATTTTTTTTTATTTTTTATTTTGAGCCTTTGATTTACCAAAGTAAAAAGTAAATATAAAAGGATTTGTATATAATTGGGAATTCATGTTTAATTCACACAGTAGCTTTGATAATAATATACTTGCACATAGACTAGCGAAGTTAAACCTTCGTTTGATGAACCTCCAAATTTTATCTCTGATCTTCCTTTTGTCAAACTGTATACACATTCATTTGATGGCTGGTGGATTATTTTTTGTATTGAACTAAAATCTTAAATTTTGTTTGGTGGAGTTATATGATTGAACTACAACAACAATTTTGTTTAGGATTCAAACGTGAAGAACAAAGTGCTCGTCGTCAACTACCTGACGCACTCCCTCTCTTTCTTTATTTGAATTTGAGATCGGTATTGTAAGATAAACTTACACAAACGTAACTTATCTAAAGACAAATATTGTACAGCATATTCTTTCGTATAAGTTCTCTCTAGAAAAATTAAATTCTTTAAATTGAATTTGAACTCAATTACAATCTCATCAAGTCCCAAACATCACACAAGTGCAGAAATTTTGCCAAAGAACTTACAAAAAACCAAGGTACCAAAGTGGTGTTACCTTGTACCAACGAGAAAATTTTCAATATGTTAAGAATAGGGTATTGAACTAAATTTCATAACATAATTAGTTGAAATTTTTTTTTTTTTCAACTAATAGCATTATTACATTTTGACGTACCACAACAACATTTCCGACACACTGAAAAATCTATCCATACCAACCTAGGAAACTTAAAACATGTATCCACGGTAACATATAAATTAGTCCTTACGCCAAATGCCTGCATTGACTTCTCGTGGAAAACAAAACGGTCAAGACACAAAACTCAAAAGCAAGGGAGATACCGTGAGAATATGGCGATAAATACTGTACAAAACCGACCGTTAGAAGCACCTTTCTACTCTAGTTTCCAAAATCTTCCCACGCTTTCCATCTCACCATCTCCCAACTGAAACACCAACCCCAATCCCACGCGCAATTTCCCCAAACGCCCTCACAAACTCATAGGGTGTTTCAAAATTTCCCCATCAAATCCCTCCCCGCGCGTGGACTCCCTTTTTTTTAACTTGAATATTTTTTACTTTTGTCAAAAATAATTTGGATCCGAGAAAAGAAGACCGTTCCTCGTTAACGGCGCCTTCTGCTTTCCCTCTTTTTAATTAATTTTTACTTTTACTCTTTTTCCTTTTTTATTTAAAATATAAATTTTGGTCGCGAACTTCAAGTTGGAGGGAGAGACAAGGACGTCCGTGTAAGTAACCCCTTCACTGTATACAGGATTTTGCAAGGCTAATCACACACCCCAAATCCTAGAGAGAGAAACCACCGCACTCTTAGAGAGAAACGGGAGAGAAACCGGAGTGTTGAGTGAGAGAGGTGGGTTTTGCAATGGTGGCTGGGAAGGTGAGGGTGGCAATGGGGCTACAAAAATCACCTGCGAATCCAAAACCGGAAACTCCATCGAAGTCGCCGTCGCCGTCGCTGAGCTCCGGGAAGACATCGCAGAAGGGGGCGGTATTCTCGCGCTCCTTCGGCGCGTACTTCCCGCGCTCGTCTGCGCAGGTGCAGCCTAAGCCGCCGGACGTGACGGAGCTTCTCCGCCTGGTGGAGGAGCTCCGGGAGCGAGAGTCGAGACTGAAAACGGAGCTCCTCGAGCACAAGCTCCTGAGAGAGTCGGTCGCCATCCTCCCCGTATTGGAGAACGAGATCATCAGCAAGGACGAAGAGATTGACAGAGCGTCGAAGCGGGTGGAGGAGCTGGCGGCGGAGAACCAGCGGCTGAGAAATCAGGTGGCCGAAGTGACGTCAGTGTTGGAAGAAGAGAGGAGGGAGAAAGAAGAGAAAATGAAGCTGTTGGAGGCTGAAATTTCGGAGCTGAAGAAAACGGCGTCGGATCGTGTGATTAGTTTTGAAAACGACGAGCTTTCGTCGTCGCAGAGATTTCAGGGACTGATGGAGGTCACCGGAAGGTCGAATCTGATCAGAAATCTGAAGAGGGGAGTGAAATGCGCCGACATTCCGACAAATCCGGAGAATCAGAAGCTCGACGGCTCCGAGTCGAAGAGGGAAGAGCCGGAATCAGAGAGGCCGAGGCTGTCGAGGTGTAACTCGGAGGAGTTAGCCGAGTCGGCTCTGGCTACCATCAGATCTCGCATCCCGAGGGTTCCCAAACCGCCGCCGAGACCGTCCACATCCAACAGTCAAAACAAGGCCTCAACAGAACAGGGGAATGCATTTCCACCACCGCCTCCGCCGCCGCCAAGTCAGACAAAATCCACACTCCCACCGCCACCACCTCCGTCTAAGGCGGCTCCACCTCCGCCTCCTCCGCCACCGAGAGGTTCAAGGCCAGCGACGGCGAAGGTGAAGCGAGTGCCGGAGGTTGTGGAGTTCTACCACTCCCTGATGCGAAGAGACTCCCGGAGGGAGTCCGGCAGCGGAGTCTCGGACGCAACGGGAACCGCCAATGCCCGCGACATGATCGGCGAGATCGAGAACCGGTCAGCTCACCTGCTTGCTGTAAGTTCCGGTAGCTTGTGTTTTTATCTAAATTACGACTTTGTCACTGGCCTTTTTGCAGTGTCAGTGAGGTGGCCCTCCTATTTGCCCTTTCCGTTGGATTTGGTTGTTTGCTTGATAGATAAGACAATTCGCAAATTCGAAATGCTTTGGTTTAAATGCCAAAAAGGTGTAATTTTTGTGATGTTTAGGGGCAAATCTTTATCGCTTGTGAAATTGATGTGTTTTTTTGTATTTGCAGATAAAAACGGACGTAGAAACGCAGGGAGATTTCATAAGGTTTTTGATAAAAGAAATCGAAAACGCAGCGTTTACAGACATCAACGATGTGGTGCCTTTTGTGAAGTGGCTGGATGATGAGCTCTCGTACTTGGTAACATTTCATTTTCCATTTCGTAAATCTGTTATTACTTGACTTAATCGAGTCTCAGGGTTGCAGACGTGAGTTAGACTAGTTTGTAAAGGCAATGTCTGCCACATTCCCGTGCATTAGAGTAGTTAAGAATACCGTATTGACATTGAATTTGTTTATTTAGGTGGATGAAAGAGCTGTGCTGAAGCACTTTGACTGGCCGGAGCTGAAGGCGGATGCTCTGCGCGAAGCGGCATTCGGGTATAGCGATCTCAAGAAGCTTGAATCCGAGGCCTCGTCGTTCCCTGATCATTCTCGCCAGCCCTGCGGTCCAACCCTCAAGAAGATGCAGGCTTTGCTGGAAAAGTAAGTAGATTTCTTCATCTTTTAGTATTGTCCTTGAAAATTATAGGCAATTTTAGAGTAATATACTTAAATGTGTTGGAATAATTTGAACAGATTGGAGCATGGGGTTTACAATCTCTCGCGGGTGAGAGAATCCGCCACTAAAAGATACAAAGTTTTCCAAATTCCTACAAATTGGATGCTCGATTCTGAATTTGTAAGCCAGGTAATTCATTGTTCCAATATTTCATACTGTATGCCAATTTTGTGAGAACTTACATGCATCAGGATGACACTTTAGCGATATCCCAAGTTAATTACACATTATCACATGAACAAATTAAAATACAATGCATGATTGATTTGAGATACCGTTACAGTATTCGCATCCCGACTCCGTCAAAGTTTCTCTCTAGTCTCATCTACACTCAATCACCCACAAGATCATCTTTTATTATCGGCTAAGGATTTCTATAGGTGGTACTCTTTAGTGACTTGCATACTTGTAGATCTTGGAGATAATTGACTAACTGAAGAATCTAAGCTCAGGGCTTAGGGGTGACAAGATGTACCCATTTTTAGTGTACCGAGTACACGATATGATACACTAAATGTTATAATACAAGTAGTTGAGTATTTGAAAGAAGAAAAAATTCAATTAGTTGTGTTATGACATTTGGAGTATTGGACCGTATTCACTCCACACTCAAAATTTTGAAATTAAATAAGACCTAGATTTTTCAATATTTTCTATATCCCATGCCTACATGCATGTGCACATGTGAACTCCCCACCAAATGTTTGTCTTCTTCACTTTTTATTTCAGAGTGTTTGGTAGGAGTACAGAAGTCCCCACCATATGTTTGTCTTCTTCACTTTTTATTTCGGAGTGTTTGGTAGGAGTAAAGAAGTCAGTGTTGACTTCATAGGAGTAAACAAGGAAATGAATTATTAAGACTCCCACATTTTCAACATTATAATATGTTTTGTCTGGATACTGCCCCTCAATGTGCTTGCATTTCACCATTGAATAGAATTAGAGAGAAATGCTATGGGAATTCTTTTTAAAGTGGGACTCTTTGTGAATTATCTGTTATTTAACGTTAATTTTCGTGTTAACATTATAAAACATTGGCACAGAAATTGACGTTAAACTGTGAGGTGAGAGATGGAGAGTCCCTGTAGCATTTCTCTTGCTTATGCGTTTTCTCCTTTTGCATACTATTGTTAATTTTTGTCCCTTGATTCTGCATTGGTTTTATTCAATTCAAAAAGCTAGAAATAGAGAGGGATACGCAAAAGGAGAAAGCGTGAGTGCGAAAATCATCTCTCTTCCAAAAATACGCCACATAAGTGTTATGTTAGCAGAAAAGAATACCAGCATTGCAACCCGAAAAAAAAAATGTGATTGATAGTACCAGCAAATGTTTGTTAGTTTTGTATTATACTGACTATGGTGGTACATGATCGCAGATCAAGTTGGCATCGGTAAAATTGGCAATGAAGTACATGAAGAGAGTCTCTGCCGAGCTTGAAATAGTCGGCGGTGGTCCCGAAGAAGAAGAGCTGATAGTTCAAGGCGTTCGATTTGCCTTCCGCGTACATCAGGTAACTGAAAAAACACTTAAAACAGCATCAATCCTTTTACTGTTTCCTGCATTTCGCATTCTTACGGTGTGATTGTGAGTATTCGCTGCAGTTTGCTGGAGGATTCGATGCAGAAACGATGAGAGCGTTTCAGGTGTTGAGAGATAAGGTGAGATCGTGCCATGTACAATGCCAGAACCAGCAGCAGCAGAAAATCGTATGCCGGTCTACGCCGTGCTAAATCTGTAGCAAGCTCAGCTTCAGAAATTGCTCCGAGAGTTTTTTGTTGTAAAGATGAACTTCTATATGGTATTATTATTGCATTTATGTATTTATATTATTATTATTATTATTACTCATGACCTTCTCGGCTAGATTGGGTACCGGTTTAATGTGTTCCGGAAGTTCACTAACATGTATAATAGCTTGTAATACAAGGTAGTAATGCTACAACTTCTTCATCCTCAAATAAAATCGACTTATTCTTTTCATTTCAATTCTTTGCGATCTTGTCATATTAATTCATTATGGTTTGGTACGGTTTAATTCGGTTCAGTTTAAATAGTTTGGTCAAACGTATCAAACGTATCAAACTGGACTCTATTGGTGGGTGGTGGGTGGTGGGTAATGGGTGATGGGTGGTGGGAGGTTTAAGTAAGATATAAGGCAAATTATATTTTTAAATTAAATATAACTGGCTTGGGCCAACCAGTTTGTCAAAAAAAACTTAACCCGGCCTGATCTATAGGGGTACGTGCCCGATTTTAAACGGATCTTACTCGTGTTGAACTGAGTCTGGTATGATGGGTTGTACACATGCAGCTACAATTTGGTGAATAATACAAATTTGGGTTTAGACAAGTTGATTGGTTATCACAAAATATGTAGTTGAAAACCTTTTATCTAGGCATGCTTAATATCGATAAATAAAACATTTATGAAATAAAAATTCACTTAGATTTTTATGTTTTGCATCTCCTCAGGACTCAGTAGCCGTAGCAGTGATCACATCTAATGTCAAGGCATATATTTCAACATCTCTGACTCGTTCATACCAACTCGGATGTCTACTCCATGTAAAATTCCTTTTAAATAAAAGTTCATCTCTATAATTACAGTTATCAGTTGACAACTTTAGTTATGTCTTCATGCTTGTCATGCTTCGTCACCTAACTAGATAATAGTCCGCATGTCTCGAGTTCGGTGTCCATTGAACACGGAGTTCGGAGTATGTCAATTTGGTGTGAAGTAAGATTCTCTTCCCTCTCTTTTTTTCCCTTCATTTTCCTCTTCTCTTGTTTGAACGGTCAGGGTTAAGACACGTCAACATTCTATATTAATTTTTTATAGAGAGAAAAAGACAAAATGGAGAGAGTGAAAAGAAGAGAAAGAAAATGATGAAAAATAGAAGGGGAGAGAATTCTAAACCCTAAAAAAAAAAGTGTGCTTATGATCCTTCCATTGTTGGATAACCCGTCCTGATTATAGAAAAAATAAAATAAAAAAAAACTCAAAAAATAAAAAGGGCCGGCTTTTTTACCCGTCGAGAGGCGGTGCTGATCATGTCGGGGCAACAAATACAAAACTCAATTTTTTCTGGGCTGAAAAAATGACGGCCTGCTTCTTTCTAAATCTGTCACTCTCTTCTTCTTCATCTACTGCGTTTGCATCTCACAGAAACTACCAATCACCAGCTTCCTTCCCTCCACTTCTCACTCTAATCCCAACCCAATTCTCCCATCTTCGAACCCCTCGATTCTCTCGCCAAATCAGAGCCGCATCAGCCGCCATGGAAGCCACCCAGCAGAGCGTGACCACCGCATCAGCGTCGCCCATGAAGCTCTTGTTCGTGGAGATGGGCGTCGGCTACGACCAACACGGGTCAGCTTGCTTTTGACCATTTGACTCTCTCATCTCTCTCTTTGCCTGGATTGATGATTGCCCATTTGACAATTTTATGCGTTCTAAGTATCAAAATTTGAGCTTTTTCTGATTTGGTAATTTTGAAGTGTAAAAATTCGAGTTTTTTTTTAGTTTGGAAACGTAAATTTGGAGCTTTCTTTGGTTTGGTAAACTTGAAGTATCAAAATTTGATCTTTTGTTAAAGAGAGTGGTCTGGTGATTCTGAAGCTTGATGAAATTGTGTTGGTGTAACAGGCAGGACGTTACGTCTGCGGCAATGCGGGCTTGCAGAGATGCCATCACTTCCAATTCAATCCCTGCGTTTCGAAGAGGTATCATCACATGTCTTTCTGAAAATTAGGAAGAAGAAAACTAAGTTGTTAGCATACTCCACCGTGAATTTCGGTTGCTACATGCGTTGCTGTTTAATTTTCTGTTTTGATAAATTGGATTTGTTGTAGTAGGAATCCTTGTGTGATGATGTGCTTGATGACACTATCTCGTGGTGGATGATTGTGGTCGTATGTGGAGGATTGTAATGGAGTTTGTTTAATTAGTAGTCATGAAGTTCAATTGCTGCAGGGTCAATTCCTGGTGTGACATTTGAGCAGATGAAGCTAGAGATCAAGCTGGGAGTGCCTCGTGTACTCCAACCATCGCTGGATGTCGAAAAGGTCAAATCAGTCTTTCCTTAGTGAGTATCTGCACTTTTTGAGTCTGAATCAATGAATTTTCATTACCTGAAAGTTGAAACATATCAAATTCAACTTAACCAAGTTGTTCTACTAATTCGTGCACTCTGAAGTTTGAGTGATAGCTTTCATGGGTAATCAAATAGCATTACCTGTCTTTACAATTGTGCCTGTTTGTGCAATGTAACGACGGATTCTCTTAGTGGTTATAATCATATTGTATTAAGACCTTTGCTGGTACTAATCCATGTTCGAAGGCTTTTCAGTCTATCTGAAATCTTTCTAGCAGGATTATTCCCCTACAATGGAGGAAAGATTCTCTATGTTATCCAACTTCTGTTTCCAGTTTGAATTGAGCTTAGCTTACATACTGTAGATTAAGGGATATATCCAACTATTTGCTCGTTGATTGTAATACATTGCTGCTTAAGAAAAAATATTGAATTAGCAGTAACTAGTAAGTGACTTTAGTCTTCGCTGAGCTTGAAAACCAACTTATTCGGTTTATCCACTCTGTAGATTTTCAAATCTTATCTTATACAGTGTAATGCAATCACATTGAAACCACAATCCACAAGTTCTAATCTGACATTACTTTTGCCTTGTATCTGGCTTAAAACTTGATTGCAGTGGAGAAATTGTGAAAGTTGAAGTTGTGGATGGTGGACTGATATGCTCAAGTGGCGTGTTGGTGGAAGAAATGGGAGATAAGACTGACGACTGTTACATAGTGAATGCAGCAGTTTACATTGGTTACTAGCTTCTTTTTTCCTCCAAATCCCTTACCGGAGTGTTTTTAAGGTTTGTTCACTTTTGCTTTCTTGCCTGCACTGGTATTTTGTTTATCCCATAGTTGAAGTTAACATAAGAATTGTTATCAAATGATTTGTCTTTTTGAAGTGGACTTGCTCAAGTTCGTTATCTTGAACTGATACCGAACCCTTCTAGGAGAGTCATGGCTGGTGCATCAGTGTCTTCGCCTGTGAGAGGACAAGCAGTATCCATCAACATATCTTTGATTTTCTGTACCAAAAGCTGTCTTCCTGTCATTTTTGTGGCTGATGATTGTACAGCGAGTCCCCGAATGCTTGGTCTTTTATGCTTATTAATAATTGGAATTGAAGATACATGATGCTACCGACGATTTCTTCACAAAATCCTAAATTTGTGTTCATATTTGCTTGTCATCCATTTGGAACATAGTAAACGTTCTTGAAATCACTTTAGCTTTCGGGTTGAATTGCAAACCGAAATAATGTGTTTCTGTTGCTGTTGTATCAATATAGTATCTTCACAAATTCAAGAGCTTAAAAGAAATTATATTGAGCACAATGCTGGAAAATTCCACATGTACATTTCTTCAATTATACCACACCTACACTCTCATTCGGATTTGAATCTGTTCTTTGTCTATCTATGAACTCGAAACCATTCTTCTGGTTCAGTAAAACAATCAATTTACAACTGATTCTGCCACCTTATTGTCGTTTTACCAATCGATGTGAATCTGAAAGAAAGGAAACTAGAGGAAAATTATTTCCGCACCATCTTTTTCCCCCTCTTGAAGGAGAAAACGTGAGCGCACGAATCATTTCCCAATCTATAATTGGTTGCTACTGTAGCTCAGTGTTGACCTTCACAATTCACATGATGAGAGCTGCGTATAGGAGTTGGTTCCAGGTATCGGGCAACCCTGGCAAGCACCAATGGCTGCAGTCGTTGCCCGAATGATCGCCGCTGTAAGTCGAGGGATGAGCATCCTTCCTCAACTGCGAGAGCATTGTAATGTCGAGCAAGTAAACCGGGCTCTTAATCGCGCTCAGCACCTTATAGACAACAGCAGCAGATGGAGGTGCCCCTGCTGGGTAGGTTGATCCCGATAGCGGTCCAAGTTCTCCTAAGCAAGTCTTCTTCGGCGAATTCCATTCTTGTCCCCTGGTAATTCAACACAATAACGACGTCGTTAATTACGATTAAAGTCACATAATCACTGTTAATTATATCTGCAAGTCTGAGTTTTTACTTACTGGTAATGTGTTGGAGAAATGCCCTGGAAGAAGACTTTGGTTCTTGAAGTATCAACATTTGAGTCAACCCATTTAGCCCATGTGGAAAGCCCCTTATAAAATGCTGTCAAACGATCCATATCTTTGTACAGTTCTGTCCCATCGCGAAAATAATCAAATCTGCACAATACAAGCATCAAATGCAATACTCAGAAAAACAAAAGTTCTGCTAATCTTAGTCGCTCATCCGTAGGGAGCTGTGAGTTGTTGATGCATTGTGGGGCTTGCTTACAATGTGTATACGGCTCACATCCATTCACAATGCATTGCCCACTCGTGTGGGTGTGATGAGTCATTGATGCATTTTGCTTATAGTGCATAAGCGGCTCATGGTCATAGACAATGCTTAACTCACTTGAGTATTTCTTGTGAGTCTGTGAGACGTTAATGCATTGTAGGGCTCAAAATGCATGAACAACTCACATTCAGCAACAATGCATTGCCCACATGCTCGGATTCAGTGAGTTGTTATTGCATTGTGGGAAAATCAGAGTTCATCAATGACTAACAGTCACTCAGAATCCATTAATTGATTCTCACTATGCATAAACGATTCACAGTCATTCAGTATTCATTAATGATTAACAATTACTCGCGTGGGTGAGTGAAAAAAAGGTAATGGGTTGAAACGTACGGTTGAGAATCGCCGGTGTGGGTCCACCAATGCCAAGAGTTGAAGATCAGGACGTCCATCCCTTTCCATGCATCTCCGGCGTTGATGGAGTTTAGGTTTAGCACACGGCCAACTTCTTCTCTGATTATATCTACAAGGTACGGTGTCCGGAACATAAACAAAGTCACTCCATAGTCCTGCACAAAATAACACAATTATAAAACCATTCATTTAACTAATTAAGAGCTCGTTTGGAATGACTTTAAAAATGGTTGAATGCAATTCTGTTGAAAATATTTTTGAAACAACTCCTTAATAAGGATGCAAGTGAATCCTGGAAAAGCAAAGTGCTTCTTGCAAGAAGCATTTTAAATACTTTTAGAACCCAAAAACATTTTCGTCTTTCAGTCATTTTAAAAGTACTTCCAAACGAGCCATATTACTTCAAGAAGCTACCCACATGCATGCTTTACTTAAATGTTAATAATTTTGATAATGCATAGTATTTCAACAAGGGACAATTATAATCTGACAAAAAAAAAAAAAACAAGGAACAATTATAAATTGATTTATTGAAACCCCATTGCAGAAAGATCATTGATGAAAGCGGTCCATTACTGGTTGGCAGGTTGCTCATCACAGCCTGGAAAGCTCACGGCTTTTAAAGATCTACGTGGAAAATAAATAATGATGTAGAAGAACATGAAAAAAAAAATACAAATAATATGATGCAAATTGAGGTCCTCATATATATATATTGGTGAGAGAAGCCTCCTATTGAAGGGGTATGAAACTATGTCAAGTATTTAGTGAGTTATCAAATTCAAACAAAATTTGCCCAGAGTTTTATCCGATTGCATTTTTTAGTTAGGTTCTATGGTTTTCTATATGCTTTTTCATTTAGGTAGTTATCTACAAACTTTTGTTTTCTTCCTTTACACTTCCTCCCTTTGATTCTCCTTTAAATTGCTTGATTCAAATATTAGAAAGAAAAAAAAGAGTGCGTGAAGAGAAAATAATTGTACGAAAATCATTTCTTTTTCTTTTTCTTTACCTAGTCGTAAACCAAAGGGAAAAAAATACATGAAAACTATAAGTTTCTAACCCAGAGGACAATAAAGAGGGAAAAGGAAAATGGAGAAAGTTTGTCTTGTAACTTTTTTTCTCTTCCCTACCCAACCCCACAACAATCTTTCATTGGTTACACCTATTGTTTGTTCAGATGAGAAAGTTTGTTTTTAACTTTTTTTTCTCCCCTACTCAAACCCCACAACAATCTTCTAATAGTTTCACCTATAGTTTGTTCAGCACATCTGATTTGCTGCCCACAACTCACGGGATATAGATCACAAACTGTTAGTTCAGCACATCTGCTTTGCTGCCCACAACTCACGGGATATCGATCACAAACTGTTATACGTTCTAACTTTTTCAACGACAATACGTGATTGACTTATGATTGTAAGATTGACTTATGATTGCAAGTGCCATCCTAAATATTTACACAATTAAACAACTCAACATGGTAAAAAAAAACAATACTTGGCTATTTAAAGATGAGTATGAACTCCTACTCAAAAAATTTCAAAATTGTTTGTTGTCAATTTATAAAACTTCGTGTTTAGTATTAGAATCGTTCATATTATAAATCACCTTATAAAGATCGCATTTGCAAAAAATCAATTGAAATTAAGGTTGTTTAGTCATCAAGCTGTTTAAAAACAAATTAACAGAATTAGTAAAAACATTATGAATCGTCTATGTATTTTCTACAATAGTTTGACTAAACGACCTTAGTTTTAATTTATTTTTTGTAGAGATGATCTTTACAGTGTGATTCATAGTATAAACGGTTTTGATCATATGCACAAAACTCTGTGATTAAAACACTAAGAGTTTTGAGTAAGAGTTTCTACTCATCTTTAAATAGTCAAGTATTGTTCAGAAAAAAAAATGGATAAGGATCCTTCCGGATCCTCTTTATGGGAATTCTAGGGATCTTCACATCCTAACCGTTCATCGTACATCGTATAATCATGTCATGTGTTATTTAGTTTAATTTTAAATAAAAAAAATCAAATAATTTTTTATCGCACGATGTACAATGAATGATTAAGATTTGAAGATCCTAATTTGGATCCGATAAAATCCAAATCCCCAAAAAAACGAGTAAACCAGTGGAAAACAGCAGAGTGTGGAGAACTAACCTTCTAAAAACAATAAAAAATGGGAAAAAACAGCAGAACATGTTGGAAGAAGAGAAAGATAAACACATGCAGAGATAGAGAGAGAAATTGGAAAGAGGAGAGAGAGGGAGAGAGGGACAGAGAGAGAGACAGAGTGCGTGTGAAAAATCTCTCCACCTCAAAGTTCACAGAATGGCCATTTCTGAAGGTAGTCTTGGCATCTGGCACCGACGCATGTATCATACAAGACAACGATTCCCACATGTTCAGACTCAGTGAGTCGCCCACAAACATTATCTTCTTTCCTCTCCACCTCCTCAGAAAATCCACCCCATCAAACCTGTTTCAAAAATAATTAAACAACTAATATTTTTGTTTGAGCCACGTTGTTAACGCTAATCTACTAATATTTATTCAGAAAACATAATTTGAGACACGTGTGTAGAGAATTAGCACTCCAAAAACGTTATCATGCACATCTCTCTCCTTTATCTATTTCAGTACGGAGGAGTGTTGTATAACTGTATTGAAGTGCTAATAACAATTCTCGATTGTCTCACAGCGATAATTTGGCGAAAATGATATTAAACGAACACCATGCATGGAGAATTTATGATACAGGACTAGACGTAGGGTTAATATGTACCTGGGCAAGTCACAGGAGTCGGGCTTCCAGGCATACTTGAGGAACTGCGTATCAGGTCTGCCATACTTGATGCAATCAAACTCAGGATCTATGAAGGGACAGGTGGCAGAATCATAAAGAGGGTAAGAAGCATCAAAAACCCAATTGCCTTCGAACAAATTGCAGCGGCTCACTTGCTTCCTGTGGACTCTCAAGCTGCTGCCATGGCTGTGCCCTGCTGACTCTGCTTCTTCTGAGAAGAAGACCAGAACTTGAAGAGCTAAGAGGCACAGCGGAGCTTGGAGCTTGAAACCCATTTGAGATTTTGAGAGAAAAACGAAGTGTGGGATGCGAGTTTTTATAGTAAATAATTTGGAATTTTAGGAAGGAGAGGTTTGGCTTCGGCGGTTCACATGTCTAGAGTTTGAGCCTGAGGATATCAAATATTGAAGTTGATTGATATTGTTTACGCAAAAGTATTTTACTATAACGAGAGACGGAATTTGGACTAAGTCACACAATGCATCAATTATTATTATATCGAACTCAATATAAATATTATATTTTATTACAAATATTATACATCATGGTTATCTATGTAAGTCACACTAAAATACTAATACAAACCACTAAATTGTAGTATTGGACGTATTACAACAAACAACAACAACAATTAAGTTTTATTTCATTAAGTGAGATCGCCTATATGAATTTCTAGAATGCCATTGCAGACGGTTTTGTGCCAAATCTTCCGTTAGCTCTAAGTACTTCATATATTTTCTTATAATCTCTTTCAAAATTCTTAGGTCTTCATCTACCGCTTTTGTCTTGAACCTTCGTCTCATAGTCACATCTTCTAATTGAAGCATTTGTATGTCTTTGGTTTACGTGTCCAAATCATATTAATCGATTTTCTCTCATCTTAACTTCAATTATAGACATTTATATTCTACCTTGAATATTCTCATTTTTAATCCTAACATTATTTGAGTTAAAACTGATTAATTAGTTTGTTTGTCTTTTGCCTTAGATGAGTTGGAAAAGTTTGGAAGGGTTCGGAAATAGTGGGAAGTTGGAAGGTGGAATGGGTTGAAAATGGGTGAGGATTGTAAAGGGGGAACTGTTAGGAAAAAGAAAAGTTTCTTTAACATTCGATCGGTGATTGGTCTGCATGGTCACGGGCATAAAAACCTGTCTTGTGGCTTCTGAGCTGGCCTGTGCGTAGTCTCAAGATTGAAATTTTGACATCACATGGTTAAATCATGTATTGCTCTATTAAATATGTTTTCTTTTCTCTTCTTTTTAGTTAAAATGGTCTCTGAAATTTA
This sequence comes from Malus domestica, assembly GCF_042453785.1. Taxonomy (NCBI): domain Eukaryota; kingdom Viridiplantae; phylum Streptophyta; class Magnoliopsida; order Rosales; family Rosaceae; genus Malus; species Malus domestica. The sequence continues at coordinate 39,066,330 of NC_091670.1, read as the reverse complement.
CATAACTCTTCATTTTGATTCCTGAGATTTGAAATAAATAGAAGTAGTTCTTAAGTTTGTCCAATCAATCATTTTGGTCATTCAATGAAAAATCTCCATTAAATAAAGCTAAAATGACAAAAAATGAGTGTATTTTTGTCAAATCATTTGGCCCATTGTTAATTAAATTGAGGGTATTATTGTTATTTTGATCCTTATTTAATATAATTTTTCATGGAATGAACAAAATGATTGATGATGCATCTATTTATTTCAAATCTCAGGGACCAAAATGATGAGTTATGCAAATCTCAGGGATCATTTTAGCAAAAAAAAACTTTTTTTTTGTCAACTTACATGCATGTTTAGGAGATTCTCGAACAATCGACTGTATATTTTTCCGTTAGTACATCTTTCGTCCCGTGATAGATATTAATATTAGTAAAGTGATGTATACTCGATTATATGACAATTTTTTTCGCGCGTTAGAGCATGCTTATATTTCCAATAATACAAAACAAATAATTTTCACATATCTATTTACTCCTTCTGCAGGTCGTTTGTTAATTCTTGTTCCTTGATTAGAAATGAAGAATGGTGCGAAGGTGAGAAAATTTGATCAAAAAGTAAATTTTAGAATGTGGAATTGATTGGAAGTAATATTACGGTGTTTATTTATCAGGGCAAAATCAAATGATAAAATTAGAGGAGGAAGTGAAGGAATTAGTCAAATTAATCATGCAATAAATCATTACGGGTGGTTTGGTGGTTGGGAACAAATTTCAGACCGGTATTCTATAGGCACGTTTTGAGTTCGATTGCTGGTGTTTGTGAATCACACGATGATGACTAGAAAGAAGCTGAAATGCCTCTACAACATTCCCAACATCAGCTGATCCCTTTTTAAAGAAAATACAAAATTTAACCATACAATTGTAAAAGCATGATGAGCACGATGAAATAATTGAGGATACTTAACAAATAACATGTTAATAATTACTATCAATCGGCTCACGCACCATGCAATGTGCAACTAAGTTTATTTTTATCATATAATGATTTATGTAAGAAACTAAAGTAATTCCGTGGGCAAGGAAAAGAGCGTGGGGAGAGAAATGTGGAAAATTTTATGATACTAATTATTTTCTTTCCATCATATACAACTAAGAGCATGATTCAAAGATTGTTAATTTTTTACATCTCCAGCCAAGTTTAAATTTTACATTTGGCTTGGGATGCACAAGTTGGCGACGGTCGAAATATTTGAAGTCTTGGGTAAATTTTGACCTAACTCCTTTTAATATATATATATATATATATATAGATATTTTTTTTTTTTTTTTATTCTTGGAGACAAATTTTGCATAAATTCAAACTACAACTCCTGGCTGGAGATGACCTTAAATACTTGGATGAATTTCATGAGCACAAGAGGAATATTCAAAATTGAAACACCCAAAGGGAGGGAAACAAGGGGGTGGGTTCCAGAGGCTGTTTAAGTCCTTGCCCTTAGCATTAGGTAAGGCATATCACTCTAGTAGGTTGATTGATCTGTTTTGGACTTTTCATAAAACTTTGTCCTCAAGCCCCAAATATAGAAAACAGTTAAAAAATAAAATATATCAGGCAGCTCTTGGTAGTCAGGCCCACCACTACAATTAGGTTGGTCACAAACTGGTTAAATGTGCTTTTGGTTAAAAATAAATAGTTTTGGAATCAATTTTTAATAAAAATGTAAATGAATCTTGAAAAAACACGTTAGGTATTTTTAAACCCTATAAAAATGTTCACTAAAACGCTTTCAGTTATTTTAAAAACACTTCCAAATGAGTTCTTAAATTCTCATGCCATGACATATAGGCCTCGTTTGGCAGCTCGGGCTGTATAGACTATTTCTGTCGGATAAGATAAATAGCCACCGAATAGTACTGACTAAATTAGTCGGGCGTTTGGTGCAGTACCGGATAAATGACCGTACTATTTATACTGTGTTTGGTACTGAACCGGATAGGACAAGAGAAAAAATAAATTTAACAAATCTTTCTTTGTTTGTTAAACTTTTCTCATATTTATACCTATTAAAAACCACACAAATTTTCAAATAACAAAGAAAAATAGTAAATTCCATACATCAAATTTAAAATATTTTCCAATAACATAAAAGAATGTTCACAAAAAACAACTACAATCATTACGTTATATAATCCAACCACATATCCAAGTTCATAAAATATACAAATGCAAGTTCATCACCTCATGTTGCATCAAAATTAAGCCGAAACATCAGAAGAGCAGCAGCTATCCCTTTCTTCTCTATTTCTCACTCACACTCTTTTTTTCTAAAAGGTAATTACTTTACAAAGTGGAATAAGTGCCAATCAACAATTCAACAACCCTAGTCCGAAATTATTCACACATATATATATCCAGATAAAAAGTAAAATTCACATAAAAATTAAAAAATGGATAAAAGCTGAGAGGGAATGATGCAAAAACTGAGAAGAACAACAATTTATTGGGATCTAATTTTCGGGGCATAGACGGTGATGGAGAGAGAGAGAGAGAACAAGAGCAAAGAGAAATTGGCTTACCCAGTTGTCCGTATGGTTGCGTTGCGACTGCAAGACAGCGAGTGAAACGGGAGCTGCGCTAGAGATAAAGTTTTGTTTAGGTAAGTGAACCTGCACACTCCCACTCTACCCAATCAATTAAAGTTCAACACCAACAACAAACTCTAAATTCGACCCCAATAGCAAACCCTAAAATTCAAAAATTCTAATTAAAACACAAAATTACATAATCAATTGCATAATTAGAGAGAAAATAATAACTAGATTCAATCAATTGACAGAAAATTGCAAGAAAAATAAGAGGAGGGGGAAGAATAGAGTGAGGGGCGGAATCCCAGAAGAAGAAAACTGAAAAGACGAACCTGGGATGAAAGGAAGAGTGTGTCTAGAGAGGAAGAGAAAGCGCCTGGAGCGGAAGAGTGCTTCTGGAGAGGAAGCGAGAGCGAGCCCGACCAAGTTATACTGTGAATTTGAACGGTATAAGCAAGCGGATAAACACCGTGTAAAAAAGGTGGGCCCGGATTATTTAATCCGATGCCTATTTAGTCCAAACGGCCACCAAACACCAAACAATGTACACCGTATTATTAGTACTATTTGGTGTCTTATACGGTATGCCAAACAGGGCCTAGTAGGTGGATAGTCCATTGTGGATTCTGTTTCAGAAGGTGCTTGCAAAAGCTCTCTCCACAACCCTCCATTAAAAAGAGTGCTTCAAACGCTAAATTCTTCATCCATGGAATCTCATCACTCAAATAAACCACCTCTAATTCTTCATCCAGAGGAAATTTCTCCGGGTCTATCCGTTTCGTTTTCTCCGATTGTACATTATTTTTGCGTCCTATTCTATGACTCGAGGGATTTATTTTTGTCTTAAATGACAACCCTGTCGTGTTTCAAGTTGATTGGAATCTTCATTTTTAAATGATGTGAGTATGATGACTTGGTCATGGTGATGTCTTGGTCCTTCCAACAATCATTAACATTATGCTGAGTAAGTGTTAGGAGAAAAGAAATGGCACTCTCATACAAGTAGTGGATCAGAATTGGTTGCCATGGGAAGCTGAAAGAGCTCTCTGTGGTGGGTTCCTGGCTTGAGAAAGTTGAAGTTGAAATGAAAAGAAAGTCTTGGAGTGATTAGAAATGGATTTTCTAAACCTCCATGGTCATTGCTGGCCTAGTACCTTCAATCTCACTCTACAAAACAGGTCTCCAATCACATATTTAATGTCTGGTGGGGGCTTCAGTCTCACCTTTGATTTGTATGTGTCTTAAGGCTCTTAACTAAGAAGTTCTCATCTAAAAATGGTGAACCCCTCAACCACCTTGGCAAGTAGCAACCTTTACATGATTGCATGCCACTTGGAAGGAGGATTGCTATCCGTACTCTCTTATAATTAAGAAAGCTCGAAGAGTTGCTGACACTTGAATTTTTCACTTGAAAATTTGGAAAGTGATCTTTGCACTCCTTTTTTATTTTATTTTTTATGTTGCAGTCTTTATTGTTTTTAACTTTAAAATTGAATGAATTAAGGAGAAACGAAGGGACGCAAATAATGAGCGAAATGCATAAAGACAAATTGAAAGTGTGAGAATCATTACCTTAAAATTTATGTTACCGCTTGAGCTCATTTTAACACAATAAAGGAACGTTACAAATGTCAGCAAATCTCAAGTAACATTTGCTAGAACATAGAGAGAGAGAGAGAGAGAGAGAGAGAGAGAGAGAGGATTTACAGTTGGCTTGCACAAGTTGTATTAGGGGACCCCTACCAGTAGCAGCCTTTCATGACTAATGTGTTGCTTGCAAAGCTGCCTACTACATGATTAACAATTTAACACATTCTTTTGTTTATTAATTGTGATCATTAATTAGACAAGTGGATCCAAGATCCTCCTTGTTATTTTGAATGGTTTCATATTATTCAAAGATATACGAAGGTACGTACATAAAATCAATTAATTTTTAGACTACTATATATATACATTGTATTATAATACGAGTGATTAGATAAAACATCGTGTGACAATGTTATACCTGCACTTACTTTTGTGGCCCGAAGATGACGATAATATCATTGATTGGACTTATGTGCTAATGTAGTATATAGTAATGGAATCTTAATGGACTCATGTGGAATTTGGAGCCTGCATTTGCAAACCACACCTACCATTTTTTTGTATCAAAAAATGGAATCTTAATGTTGACCTCTCTCTGAGTGTCTTAAACTAAAGCAAATAATTGAGTGCCAAATATCACATGCTTATGAACCCTAATCTCGTAATTGGGTAAATATATATAGCTCATCTAAGTTTTCCCTTGAGCAAGAAAGGTCTCCTTTCTTTAAGCCTTATCCACATTTGTTCATTTAATAGTTATTACCTACTGATTATGTTGTCACATCCAATTCTTTTTTGGAGATTTTGGGATTCAAATATAATAGAACTTGTCTTCTTCTTAAAAAAGAAGATCAGCTAGTGGTTTCATTATGACAGTCAACTTTTTGGAGACTGGAAAAACTTATAGAGGTATTTTAGCTTTTCTATTGCTACCATTGTGTGATTTAGTTGCAAACAAGCTTTTATGTTCGAAACTCATGAATAATGAGTTTGATACTAATTTTTCTTTTCATGAAAATATAGTTGTATATAAAAATAAAAATAAATTCACAATCATCTCCTCAACAAGACAGAAAAAAAAAATTACAAGATGGAGATGCAGGGGATCGAACCCTGTACCTCCCGCATGCAAAGCGGGCGCTCTACCATTTGAGCTACATCCCCAATTGATTATTGCATCGAAATGATTATATAATAACGTACTACATTCGGCAGGCTAGGTACGGAAGCGTAATGGGCCGGTCCAGCCCAGTGCGTTTGAAGTATGGATAATCCGGTCGGATTCGAAAGGGTCCAAACCAATTCCACAGACACTGGATTGGATAAGGCGAAGGCACAAAAACCTCATCTTCTTCCTCCTCTTTAGCGACAACAAAACACAGAAAGAAAGAAGAAAGCAGAGCAACAACACCTGAAGACGAAAGAAGACGAAGGCAAAAGGAAGAATGGCTTCAATTTCAGCAATGGCATGGTCGCCCTGCCTTTCCAGTCGAGCCTCCGCACCCTGTGCTTCTCTCACATTCCTCACCGGCTCAACTGCAAGGAAGAGCTCCGTGTCTTTCAGCGGTGGCGCCGCCGCGCGCTCCCCCTTGCTTCACTGCTCCTTCATCTCTTCCTCCTCCATCGCTTCCGCTTCCGCGTTCTCGGGTAAGTTTTCTTCTTTTATTACTGTTACTCTGGGATTCTCTGAGAAAACTTGAAGCTTGAATTGTAGTTATCGTTTTCTGGATGATTTGGGAAATGGGCGTCTGCTCCTTTTTGCCGAAGATTGTGAAGTACTGCATTTTTGTTCAAATTTGAATCTAAGTTCAGATGGGGGCTTTTCTTTTGGCCAAAATTATGATGGGTTTTTTGTTGTTGTTGAATTTCATAAGCTGATCGGTTGTATATTCACATTCCCTTGTTTGCTTGAATTCTGTTCATTTTTTAGTTTGCTTAGGTACTCTAGCTTCATGAAAAGTAACTTTCTTGGTTACAATTTGCGTAGTTTTAGCAACGTAAGTACTTCGACCGCTGATCAAAAGATGCCTTACAGCATAGTGAATTAGATATAGAAGTGGTTAGAGACTTGATAGGTGCTGTTTAGATGAATGTGTGAGTTCTTCGTTGGTCAGCCGATACTAATACTTCCGCAAAAATGAAACAAGCTGGCGCCTTTATTTGGTTTCTGCTGAAGAGCTTGTCAAAGGATATTTCTTCAGGCCTTGAATTGATGAGAACTTGATTTTCAATTTGAAGGTTTATCTTTGGGGTTGGATTTGAGCTCTAGTGTTGGGGTTGGAAGAAGAAGAGGCTCTGGCTTGGTGGTGAGGGCCGGGAAGGCTGCCCTGTGTCTAACCAAGAGAAGTAGGTCCAGGAAATCCTTGGCTCGAACTCATGGCTTCCGTAGACGCATGAGAACCACTGGTGGGAGAGCAATGATGAAGCGCCGACGTGCTAAGGGGCGGAAGGTCCTCTGCACGAAGAGCAATCCCAGTAGTGGAAAACGGGCCTGATTGCGTCTTTTCATATTCAGTTTATTAGGTAAGTGCAATGGCATGTAAGATAATGATGTCCAATAGCTTATTCTTGTGAACAAAGGCAGAATTTCAAACTTATTTCTCATGATACCTTTTGTATTGTTTCATTTGGAAAGGCTAATTTTTTGTTTGTTTGAATCAGAACCCATTTTGCATATCCATTTTGTTCTGTTAGCTTTGTTGTAAGAACTCATTTATTCACTCCTTACCCAATGGTTGCAAATGTGTGGTTCAGTTCTGTCCCACGATCATTGGAGAAAATCCCTACTTAGGAAACTGAAAGGCTCGTCATGGAGACACAGCCTTCAATAGGTCGTTTTCACTGTGGAAGGCATGTTCCATAAGTTATCTGGGAAGCGTGCTCGTTCTGTCACATGCTCTGTTTTGCTATATGTATTCAAAGGCATAATCCAGCAAACTGCCATTGCAGCTGTGGTTATTAATTTAGCCTAAGCAGGGTAGGAAAATTCATTGTTGAATATAAAGTACAAATTACTGGCATTTTCACAGCCTATGAGTTTTGTCTGTAGTACTTATAACCTATAGGCAAAGTGGAGAAGCTCACTCCACCCTTTGATTAATACATTACATAGTCGGATAGAAAGGTCTTATAGCAAGGCCACAAACACCACCTGGGGCATCAGCGTTTCTAAGAATCTTCATGTAGCCATTCTCACCCCACGTATCGGACCATGAATTCTTGATTAACCAATGGGGGGTGCCATCTTCAGTTGTCCCATACCCAATGATGGTAACAGCGTGGTTCAATTCTGTCCCACAATCATCACCGGTGAACACCCCACCTGAATAATGCTGAAAGGCTGGTGAGGCATGGATGGAAACGGAGACTGGTTGCATGGACACAGCCTTTAGTAGATCGGTTTCACTGTTGGGAGGTACCTCTGCATAACTAGTTATCTGGGCAGCAGCCTCATTTTCCTTGTTCGTATCACATGTTCCTTCTAAACTCTGGTATGGGTAATTTTCTTCACTGGTAATTCCTCCGTTTCGTTGAATGTATGCAAAGGCATTAACCATCCAACCACCTTGGCAGCCATTGCTATCTGTATCACAGTTCACAAGTTGTTGCTCAGACAGTGAGATCAATTTGTCAGTTTTGATTTGGATAATCCCTTCGACTGCTGTCACTGCAGAAAATGCCCAGCAACAACCTGCATGTATTTTGAACAAACGCATATGAATTAATTTCCGTAGGAATGAATGCACGAAGAAAGTAACTAATGTAATGCACATATATGTACAAGGAAGCTTAGCCCTATATTAATATCGTGGTTGGTGCTCTTACCACAGCGCCCTTGATCTTTTACTGGAGTAACAGCTCCATTCTCCCTCCAGTCAATGCTTTGGGGAACGTCTGTCAGGCTTAGGTTTTCGTACGTAAATGATGCATCTGCGGATGAGGTTGATTCAGTGGGCTGCTTGTATCCTGTATAATGCCTGAGGAATTCGTCATAGGTCATATCCGAAAATCGGTTGATGCATAGGCTGTAAGTCATGTTCCCTTCACTGTTGAATTTCTCGACAAACTCCACATTGTTTTTGAATATGTGGAAACGCCTTTCCTTCTCCGCGCTGTCCTGGTAAACGCGTCCATGCTTTTTCATCCACTGCTCATGTTTTGCTGCAATGGAAGCTTGGTACAATGTGCGGGACGTGGCTTCAGATGCCAAGGTCCCCAAGGTGATGAGTATGGTAACAATCAAAAGGTTTCTTTCGAAAGCCATTGCTCACAAAGCACCAGTGTTGATGAGAGGGCGCTCTGTGTCGACAATGGCTTTGTTTCAAGTAGTGATTGGCAAGCTGGATGTGAAGAAGCAAGCATGATAACCATTTTATATAGAAAACGTTCAGCATGTCCTGGATGTGCATTTTGCGTCTTATCCTGTGATTCGAGGGATTTCTTTTTGTCATAGATAACAACCCTGTCGTGTTTCAATTGATTGGAATCTGATACAAGTGGTGGGTTCCTAGCTTGAGAAAGTTGAAGCTGAAAGAGCTATCTGTGGTGGATTCCTGGCTTGAGAAAATTGAAGATGAAATGAAAGAAAATGTCTTGGCATGATTAGGAAATGGATTTTCTAAACCTTCATGGTGATTGCTGGACTAGTACCATAATCTCACTCTACAAAAACATGTCTCCAATCACATATTTTGACATGCTCCGACCCGATATCCCCAAATATCAGGGTAAGCATGATGTAGGAAGTAGACTTGGAGAAAACAATTTGAAACCATTAATATGCATTGGAATAACAAAGGTTATGTATTTTAATTACTTAGGAATTTGTTAAGTTGTTTTGGGAGTTGTAAGGGTGTCATAGAAACTTAAAGTCTATTAATTTGTAAATGCTTATAATTATTGTACTAGAAAGCCTTGGATGACAGACTTGAATGAATTAAAATTGTATTTGCCTTGTGCATTTGAAGAGAGTGATTTATCCTTCTAAAATCAAGCATTTGACTTGGTCGTGTGAGAGAATCCACGATTAACGACATGAGTGAGCATCGTTGCCCTTGGTTGAGTGAATCCTAGGTTATCATCCCTCGTCTCCCTAAGACTCCCTTGGCTTTTCCTTCATCAAAGCACGTGCTGGCTGACATCCGAGGGTGACGAAGCCATTTTAAACATGCATACAATTAAAATATGTAATTAGAAAGAAATATACCAACTCAGAATTGTGTTCAGAGCATACAACTAATCAAGAATAATATGAAAGAATTATTATAATAACGTACGAATAGAGGAACTGGTCCTACCCTGAGGAGACTCGAAAATACCTAAGTGGACGTGCCCTGATGCCGGGATCGTGTGCGTCGATTCTAACTCTTAAGGGGGCGCAAAACCAAAAGAGTGAGTGGACCAAAATTTGTAATAATAGTACTAATAATAAGAAAACCATTTTCTTTATGAACATGCTAATTCCCTGTTTTGAAAACACGTACAATACTACATAATAGGTTTTTTGAAAACTCTAGCATGCCATGAAAACATTCGTAAAACAAGTACGTGTAAAATAATGCTCAATAATGGTGCTAACGCCGTCTGAAGGTAAATCCATATATATCATCGATATTGTACTCACTAGGGGTATCATAGTGGCTTGAAGGCATAACCATCACCAAAGATAAAGTTGTACGATACTGGGTTACGTCAGTGAAGAAACCATGGTTCATCACCCGAAGGTAAAGCTGTATGATTCTAGGTTATCAATATCAAATGAAATGTATAGATTATCCTGTTTTCAATAATGTTTTATAAGATCCCGAAAGTTTATTGAATGGTATAGATCAGCTACTACAAGAAATTTTCTTGGCTATAGGCGAAGCCTGGTAGTTTTGGTTTGTTAGGTGAAGTCGAGATGATCTCTCAACCCTTTGATTATATCTATTGTTTAGATAGTTTGATAAGAAGAATCCATAGCCAGCCGACCAAGATACAATGGCATGTTTCTGCAAATTTTCATATAGACATTCTCACTTCACCCCACCTCCCATCCCATCTTGAGCAACCAATAATTGGTGCCGTCTTTATTCACTCCTTACCCGATGGTTGCAAATGCATGGTTCAGTTCTGTCCCACGATCGTTGGAGAAAATCCCACCTTAGGAAACTGAAAGGCTCGTCATGGAGACACGGCCTTCAATAGGTCGTTTTCACTGTGGAAGGCATGTTCCATAACCAGTTATCCGGGAAGCTTGCTCGTTTTGTCACTTGCTCGGTTTTGCTATATGTATTCAAAGGCATAATCCAGCAAACTGCCATTGCAGCTGTGGTTCAATTTTGTCCCACAATCATCACTGGTGAACACCCCGCCTGAATAATGCTGAAAGGCTGGTGAGGCATGGATGGAAACGGAGACTGGTTGCATGGACACAGCCTTGAGTAGATCGGTTTCACTGTTGGTACCTCTGCATAACTAGTTATGTGGGCAGCAGCCTCATTTGCCTCGTTCATATCACATGTGCCATCAAAACTCTGGTATGGGTAATTTTCTTCACTGGTAATTCCTCTGTTTCGTTGAATGTATGCAAAGGCAAAAACCGCCCGACCACCTCGGCAGCCCTCGTTGAGGACCACAGAAAACTTCAAATCAATCAGTCTAACCCGAATGCTACTGTTTTGTTTTCGCCGAGGCGTTTGTGGACAAAGAAGTCCGAATGACTTAATCCATTGATGAATCGAGGGTCCGATGACTACAACTCCCTTGTCTATTTAATGGAATCTTTAAGTCCTTGTCTATTTGCTGTAGTCTCTGCGCTTTAGTAGCCATGAATGGTGTTTCCGTAAGGAATTGGGGCCAGTTCACTAAATTTGAACGTAGAAACTCCAGTATTTGATGTTGATTTCTCAAGTTCAATTACTAACAATGTAAGCCAATGAAGTGGCCCTCCAACTCAGAGTTGCCCGAGTAGCACTCAAGGTGTTCTAGACGTAATTAAGTGTCCTTTTCAAAACTAATTCTCTCGAGGTTGCAAATCTTCTAAATTAAGATTATGCTCAACTAATTGATAAAAAGTGCATCAAGTGCAACAACTATATGAAATTTTAGTTATAATTCTAGAGATTCGAGCACTTAATTATGTTATTTTCAAAACAACTTAACGCGATTTTCAGTTCTATTAACCAGATACAAAATACAAGCACTTTTTATCGACAAACCTTTTTCAATATTGAGGAAGAAAACTGGATTGATGCAGTTAATTATAGCCTCTACTAGAAAATATGCCCATGAGTTGCTGCGGGAACCAGCTGTTTCAGGCGTAATCGGATGAATAAAACACATTTAAGTTGTATAAATTCAACACAATTATGAACAAACAGAGGGATACATGAGTGAATGAGGTCGATAAGATAAGCAGTTTTGCTTTTATATACATTCAAGTGAGCTGGCGTAGAAACACATTATACAATGAGTGGGAAGAAACTAAACGTCTTTGATTAGAAAGAGATGGTTTCCAAAAAAGTTCTGTTTCCTTAAGAAACATGTAGCTCACACATAAAATTTCAGTTATGGCATTAGCATTGAGCAAAATTAATATGCTAGGACAGAAACAATTTCTTACATATGTCAACAATCCATAAAAAGGAGTCCTTATTCAACAATAAATAATTTTTTTATACCAAAAACGAAGCAATGAAATAAATGTTTTACTTTGAAATTTCAACATAGACTTAGTTCAGACATTAACAACTTACTTTGAAATTCCTCTCACGGTATGTGACTACAATGTTCGTTGACGATCGTTGTAGAGTCGACATTAGGTGGACAACTCTTTGATTATGTCATTAGACACAGTACAAAAGCTTACTTTCCATGAGCTTTGCATGTAACGCACAAATTCCCAACTACATGTGTTATTTGTGTGTCCTCAGCTTTCATTGCTTAATCACTACATTAATCTAATTCAAAAACAAAAAACAAAAAAAACAAAAAAAAACAAAAACGTGACTCTCTCTATGCTATGGCTTTCTTACTACACAAAAATATCCCTTGGTTAAATCATGCCACACACCATCACATTGCTATTATACGAAGTATGTTCCTCAGTGGCAAGTAATATACTCTCCTTAGCCCAAGAGGATATGAAATTGGTCGAGTACACTGTTTTAGCCATTTGGATCAATAAGCTCAAGTTTGCATTGTGCAAAACCCTAAATACTCAGACATATGAAATCCAGTCTTTCACTTTAAAAATCATATATGGGTAAAATAATAGCTCTGAAGAAACCGGAAGAAGTAAAAGGCTTTAGAACACAAATATACCTAAGGTTCCAAAATATGGAGTTGAGGAAGCGTTTTTTTCTTATTTTGAGGGAAGACGAATGCAGCTCTAAATTTGGACCCATTTTCTTAACCCGCGGTTCCTACAACCCATAATTTTTTTTAGTGTCGTTCAAAATCACAAATACACCTGAACAACATCATATTGCATGTACTAAATATAACAGTACCCCAAATTTATGGTGCTATCAAATTTATGTTTATTTTTTTTAATGACACTAAAGATTAATTTTGAACTTATGGTACTATCAAAGTTATGTATACAGCATACCTATATTAGTATGATTCTAATTTACCTCTGTTTCTTATCAAAAAATTTATAACATAAATTTCAATATGTATGCTTAAAACGCAAATTTTTTTGTTTCGTTTCGTAAAATTACAAATAATTCACTAATACTTCATACATGGAGCGGCAAACCACTTTAGTTGGGTTCTCTTGGCACATATTTGAGTTAGAAAGTCAGGAGAATTCTAAAATCAGCATGAGATACTTTAGAACAATTTGACAAAATAGGGTGTGGATGTGTTTTAATATTCCTTGCGACAAACAACAAAACATTATCCCCTAGATGAAAAAATACAACATAAAACAAAGCACATGCACTTTAACCTAATGGCGCATGAGTACAAAATTTGACATGAGTAAAAGTTGATAGAAGGATAGTACTTCTCATATATCTTTGTACCAGCCAAGGGCAGCAAAAAAAAATAATGAGCAATCCAAAAAGTAGCCAAAACCGCTGCAGCCATATGCATGAAACACAATCTAAGCTATCTGGACAGACTATCTAGAATTATTATCTGATATACTATTGAAAATATGCCTCTATAACAAACACAAAACATTGAATTCCATTACCTTGTTGTTATTGACCTCTTTCTCAGTCAGAATCGCCAGAGCTTCCGAATCGTCGACCAGGACCATGTCGCATTCGTGCACCTATGGCCAGAGCTGAAAAGGAGATCCAGAATTATAATATATCATACTGACAGATTCTCAGACACATTTCATCGAACACCTAATATGCCACGTTCTCATATGCTTTCTTGTAAGATTAATTGAAGAACAGTAAGTTTTTGAACAAAATTAACTTCTAGATGAGTAATTTAACAGAAAAGAAGCAACAAAAAAACCCAGAAATCTTTAATTGAAAAACAATACTTGGTATTTGAACAAAATTAACTTCCAGATGAGTAATTTAACAAAGAAGAAGCAAAAAGGAATCCAGAAATCTTGAAAAAAATTGTCTATAAGAAATGAAATTGAGCTCAAAAACTGGAAATCTCACTTCAATTAAGCAGCTTTTCAGATGTTTACAGCTTAAACATGCATGATAACAAAAAAGAAGCATCCTTTCTTGACCAATCGGACACTAACAGAAAATTATGTAGCCACTGGACTGCAGTTCCTTCGCAAAAAATTATTTGCATGCGTTAGTTTTTCAAGTTCTAGTCAATCGACTAAAGAACACCGTAATTGAAGAGTTTGAAGGGTTTTACCTTTGGATTCTTCCTCTTCCAAATGGAGTTGCTTGGTGTATCAGACTTCTGAGCTTCTTCTTCTTCTATAAGACCTTTTGGTCTTCCGCCTTCGCCTAATTCCTCATCATCTACACACCAACACCGCCTCTAGAAGAGCCTTACCAATAACCGAGTTAATAAGCATAAGTTCAAACATTAAACGAATATAAAATGATATATATACAAAAAAAATGTTCCATTTTTACATGAACAACTAAGCAAAAGCATTATTACAACTAAGCATAAATTTTGAGGACAAACCTAAACCAGATGCTTTCATTGTTAACATGAATAACCATCTATATGAATACTAATTGCATACTCCCTCAAGGTCCTATGGATAACTATGAATGTTTTCAAATTCACATGCCAATGACAAACACAAAAATAATACAAAAAGTTTAACATGAATCAAAACATATGTATACGAAATGGTAAGCATATTAATCCATAAGATATTGATGATTCACATACAGCCAATAAGAAAAGTATCATATAAGTGTTGCATCATCCCTTGTAAACTCGGGCAACATTGAACTGGACCAGTAGATGACCACTGATTTCACTTCAGAATAGTTAAAAATAAATACACTTATTTTTTTGAATAATTATGCAATCAAACTCCTTTTTACTCTCTTGCTTGTGCATGGTATCACAAAATGGAGCACAAGGTCTGCTTAACCAATGAGGTTGCACGCATAGATCCTCACACATGTGGGGAACGACTTTGTTGTGTAAATTAGCACATTGTATGCAGTGACACAATAGTAAAAAAGGATTACCTAGGTTCTTAGATGAATAAGCTAATAAGCAATCTGTAAGCTAATAAGCAAGCGAGAAATTGATATTTCAAAATCTCATGGCTTTCGGCAAGCACTTAATAAATTGGACGGCAAGCCTTTGTTCATCCTCCCCAACTCCTTCTTAACTCCAGAAGAGAAATTTTCATGCGGCCTCTTTCCAGTGGCTGCAAACAAAATATCAAATTTAAAAACGAAATCCAAAAACAGAGCAAACAGGCTGGGTCACTCTTGAGTTTGGGTGCAGAGCTTATCCCTAATCTTCTCACCAGAAAAGAAGAACATGAAAAAATTAATCGGAGTTTTCAAAAAATACAATACCTGATTACCTGCTATTTGAAACAAATAATAAATATACAGGGAGTATTATAGAAAATTACAAAATAATTCAATTGCAAGCAATTTAATCGAAATTTGCAGAGGAAAAAAAAAAACTCAAAAACTTAGTAAAATTAAGAACAAAATTTACTAAACACTTCTCATGATTTCATCCAAATCATCCAACCAACTGTTCTTAAGTAATCATTTGAATGTCTCCATAATTTTTCTCAGCAACCAATCAGAAGGTAATTTTGTGAAGAAAGACTGTATATTTGGCTAACCTTCCACATGAGGCTCTCCATGGCTGAACTCTCCCACAATCAATTGCTTATCTAATACAATGAAAGTCTGCTCTGCAAAAACCATTTTCCACTCTTCAATCATTCACAAACCACTAATACAATCACAAAAAAAAAACCCTCAATCATTTGTCAAAACTAAATTGAACCCTTTTTATAATTTTCCTGAAAGATCAAACCTTCAGTATCAGATTCCAAACCACTTTTTTGTCAAACCCAGAAAACCCAATTTAGTTTTTGTTATGAAAAAGCAAAGGAATCTACCAAAACCCACACAAACACATGTAAGAGAAAGAAAGAGAGTACTCTGGATCCACTATGATATCATGCTCCATGGTTCTGGTTCAATTTCATTTCAGAAGCAAGTCATCAAACACTTGGTGTGCATAAACAAATATGAATTTCATTTCAGAAGCAACTCATCAAACACTTGGTGTGCATAAATAAAATGACACAATAATCCGAACAACCACTACAAACGGCAATGCCATTATGAAACAACGCAACTTTCTTTGGATCAAGAACTTAAAACACCAAGCAACTTCACATTGTTCAACAAAAA